>NW_023596297.1:35506563-35595471 GCF_011947565.3 Pollicipes pollicipes | reverse complement strand
GTTGGAGAGCCAGCCCCGCTCAACGAGTTTGAAATACGCCATTTATGGGTTATGAAACTCCGCAAAAGGAGCATAGGCCGGTTTCCAGCTTTGGATTTGGAGCAAGGGCCGTCACTCGAGAGGGCCCTTCCGAAAAAGGGCCCTCTTGGGTGACAGAAGTGCAAGGTCTTAGTTTCTGAAAATGGTCGTGGGCAGCGAAAAATGACCGAACGGTGAAATTTTGAGCAGTGAAAAATGGTCCAGCCAACCCCCAAATTTGCCAACAAATAGGTTTCTCCTCAGATTTGGCGCCCTTTTCCCAAAGCTCGGGGGACAAGTCCATGTGTGTGTTGGGGAGGGGGAGCTGAAGCCCCTTATTCAACTCAGTTGGAATATATCCCCCTGGGTAGGTGTCCTAAATCACGATGCTTTTCCGCCATGTGATGCCTGTTAGCTTATCTGCTTTAGATCCCTTCGACCATAGCAAACCATGGTCATGAAAGGACATTTCCCCGACGGGCAGTGCCGCGGATGTTTAGCTATGGAAGAACATTTCAGGCGGTTTCAGACGGTCCAGACAAAATGGAATATCCTCTCAGAGAATCCTCCTGGATGGGGCTACCTAATGGGTCTCTTGAGCATTGGCAGGAAAGGAGCAAGGAGATCCGCACAATAACTTCATCACCCTTATCTGTTTCAACCCCTCAGAACGGTACCGTGCCTTTCTAATTTGGAGAAAGCGTATGTCATGCTGCTCGGTCATCTCGGGTTTTGGGAAGGCGTGGGTAAACCCATTCGTTAGCTTACTGAGACCATTGAAAGAAACAAAAAACAATCTTAGACAGAAGGCACGTACTAAAATCTGTAAACGTACCTTGTTGCTTGTAAGCAGCCATGTTTGTGATTGTACAGTTTAAGTAGCAGAAAGCAAGTTACTGTCAAAAGTATTCGGTTGGTGTTATCAAACTGTCTGATAAATGATATAGTTTTAACAATTGTGTGGGCAAATATTGAGATGGGGGTAACTTCTTCGTTTTTAATGAACTCTGTAAGTAGGCACACTTAGTGTAGAAACTACAGTCAAATTTACGACTTGTTGCAGAAAATGTCCAAAAAACAAATGGGTGTGTAACTGCTCCGTCTCCTTCCCTGTTACACCGCCACTGACCACACCCACAACAAGAGGGCTACTGCAGGCGTACAAGTGGCCATTGCTAACATGTAAAGGAGGCCCAGCCTAAACACAAATGAGACGCGTAGACCTCGTGGCTGAGCAGAGCCCACGGAGTTCCCTGAATTTGAGCGGGAAATGCCCCGCGCAGTCATGGACGAGAGTTCTTTCTGACTTACTTGCTTCAGGTCTCTCAGACATTTCTTTCATTTTGACTGGGATTTCTTAGACTTGTCGTTTCCCTTTTTACATACAAGTGGGAGGCTACAAGGGAAGTGGGAGACAAGTGGGGAAGCCTACTTTGTTGTGGTCTGCTATCCCTTTTGGGCGTTCACCATGGTAACATTTTACATTTGGTGTATCTTTTGACTTGCCGCATTCAACTTTCTTTTACTTTTAAACATGGGACGTTTTGCCTTTTGGCTTCTTATTCTTTTAGCTTTTGCCGTTTGGCATTATTCATGCGAACTGTATCCTCTCGAATTTTGTATGTTTGACCTTTTGCATTCTGCTTTGTATCTCCTTCGCTTTTTGCCATGCAGCTCTTTGTCCTTGTGACTTTTTAACTTTTTGCCTTTTTGATGTTTGGCTTTTACCCCTTTTGAATTTTTGCCATTCGACCGTATCTCCTATGACCATGTGTCCCTTGACTTCTTGGCTTTTGACTTTGTGTCCGGTTACCTTTGCGCCGCCAGGTGTACAAGCAGCAGCTGGCGACGGTGGCGCTGGAGGGCGGCGCCGGGCCGCGCCCTGTTCGCCGCCTCGGCCGGCCGCCGCGCCGGCGAGCTGTTCGGCCTAGCCAACCTGCTGCGCCTGCGCGAGGACGGCCGGCTGACTGAGCGGCTGCTGGAGCGGCACCGCCGGCTGGAGCGCCTCCTCACCAGCCACGGTACCGGCACGCCGCCCTCTACCGACCGGGCGGGCGAGGCGGGGCGGGGCGGCACCGCCGGCTGGAGCGCCTCCTCACCAGCCACGGTACGGCACGCCGCCCTCTACCGACGGGCGGCGCGGGGCGGAGCGGGGCGGCACCGCCGGCTGGAGCGCCTCCTCACCGGCCACGGTACGGCACGCCGCCCTACTACCGACGGGCGGCGCGGGGCGGGGCGGGGCGGCACAGCCGGCTGGAGCGCCTCCTCACCAGCCACGGTACGGCACGCCGCCCTCTACCGACGGGCGGCGCGGGGCGGGGCGGGGCGGCACCGCCGGCTGGAGCGCCTCCTCACCGGCCACGGTACGGCACGCCACCTCCGACCGGCGGGGGGGGGGGGGGGGGGGGGCGGGGCGGCACCGCCGGCTGGAGCGCCTCCTCACCGGCCACGGTACGGCACGCCACCGACGACCGGCGGGCGAGGCGGGGCGGGGCGGCACCGCCGGCTGGAGCGCCTCCTCACCGGCCACGGTGCGGCACGCCACCTCCGACCGGCGGGCGGTGCGGAGCGGGGCGGCACCGCCGGCTGGAGCGCCTCCTCACCGGCCACGGTACGGCACGCCACCTCCGACCGGCGGGCGGGGCGGGGCGGGGCGGCACCGCCGGCTGGAGCGCCTCCTCACCGGCCACGGTACGGCACGCCACCTCCGACCGGCGGGCGGTGCGGAGCGGGACGGGGCGGCACCGCCGGCTGGAGCGTCATGTGCCACCCCCGACCGGCGGGCGAGGCGGGGCGGGGCGGCACCGCCGGCTGGAGGGTCTCCACCGGCCATGGTGCGACACGCCACCATCGAGCGACAGGCAGGGAGGGAAAGCACGCACCGTTGGCTCCTGGTGTTGGGGTTTCGAATTTTACTGACAATAGGTGATCTTCGACGTACCATGAAGTGCTAGGTAAAGGATGGCAAGTAACCTTTAAATTACGTCATGAGAATGACACTGAGAGCGTCACAATCACGGCTGTCCAACGCCATCCTTTATTTTCCTAACTGTTGGCGGTAATTTTTTAACCAGCCCTAACAATCCTGATATTGTGAACGTGAGTTTTTCAGTATACCAGCTGAAGTCATCAGCCCCCATCTTTCATATCTGTTTGGCAGCGGCGCCATGCTGCTCCGTCCGTTGGGGCTGCTCGCTGGACTCGGTCCGCCCTCTGACGTCAGTGCCGTCCCCAGTAGAGCAGGAGGCGACGGCCGCGCTGCCCACCGTACAGACCGGCGTGGCCGGCCTCACGGTCAGCGACTACACGACAGTGGCGCCCTCCGACGACGAGCAGGTGCTGACATCTGGAGACGAGGTGGAGGCACCGTCGCCGTCGGAGACTGCCCAAACCCGAACACCTAGCACGGCGCCCCTGGATGCCGCACTTAGTAAGCAACGTGTTTCTCACCCTCATGTAGTGAACGGAAAATTGTTTTTACTTCGTCCTTTGTTTCAGCGGCTTATCCATGTGGTCAGTTGTTTCCACATCGATGTTTTTGATGGTCAAATACTCATGGTGAACTGGCTGATATGCGAAACCAAGTAACCGCGTAGCGTTATGGTCGTCCCTCCGCGGAATGCATAGAGGGCACGACTGTTTGATACCCCGGTGCTTTCCAGAATCGTGCGGTGTGCAGCACACGCACGGTAACGCGGCCCTGGTGGGCGCCAGCCGCGTGGAGGAGCACGTGGCGCGCCAGGCGGCCCGGGCCGTGTTCGTCCTCGGGGACGGCACCCAGGAGCCGGCCGAGTGGTGCGCGCCACTCCGCCGACAGGTGCGGCGCGTAACGTGACGAGAATGTAACAGAGGTGTGCTGCAGGGTGCCCTGGGGAAGGAAACTCTTCTCAGTACCAGGGACTTCACACAAAATAATAAAAAAGTCTAACCAGCATGAATTTCAGATTGAGTGAGCTGGTTCTGGTTACTCTGTTGATTCAGCCGTCTGGTGTCGCGATGTTTTCCGAAATGGTGCCGTTTTGAGCGGGTCTGGTTTTGCCTGTGGCGCCGGCGTGCGGGGCTAGAGCCGGCCCAGCGCTGTCCGCTGACCATGGCGCCACCTCACTGTGCCCACTGGGCGTGTTTCCAGGCGGGGCTAGAGCCGGCCCAGCGCTGTCCGCTGACCATGGCGCCACCTCACTGTGCCCACTGGGCGTGTTTCCAGGCGGGGCTAGAGCCGGCCCAGCGCTGTCTGCTGACCATGGCGCCACCTCACTGTGCCCACTGGGCGTGTTTCCAGGCGGGACCGGTCCGACCGTCTGCCCGCAAGCGAGCCGCCACGGACGCCCGGTATGGTAGGTCAGTAAACGGCAGGGCAGGTCAGGACTCCAGGGTAGGTCAGGCCTGGTGGTCCAGGGCGGGTCAGAACTCCGTCGGACACGTCAGTGGCTCTGGGACACGTAAGTACACTGTCGGACATGTCATTATCCGATGGTGTATGTCGGACACGTCAGTAGCTGTCGGACACGTCAGTACACTCGGTCAGGTCGGTACACTGCTGGTCAGGTCAGTACACTGTCGGACCCGTCAGTACACTGTCGGACACGTCAGCACACCGTCGGTTAGGTCGGTACACTGCTGGTCAGGTCAGTACACTGTCGGACATGTCAGTACACAGAGGGACGCGTCAGTACACTGTCCGTCAGGTCAGTACACTGTCGGACACGTCAGCACACCGTCGGTCAGGTTGGTACACTGCTGGTCAGGTCAGTACGCTGTCGGGCACGCCAGTACACAGAGGGACGCATCAGTACACTGTCCGTCAGGTCAGTACGCTGTCGGGCACGTCAGTACACAGAGGGACGCGTCAGTACACTGTCCGTCAGGTCAGTACGCTGTCGGACACGTCGGTACACTGTCGGTCAGGTCAGTGCTCTGTCGGACCCGTTAGTACACTGTCGGACACGTCAGCACACAGTCGGTCAGGTCAGTGCTGTGTGGCGAAGGCCGCCCACCTCGTCATCTCTCCATGGGGCGCGGGCCCGTGAAAGCCCGTCGTGACTGCCCCAGTTGCATCACGCCGGGCGCGCTCGACTGGGGGTCTCCCTTCAGTCCGTCCCTAGTGTCACAAGACTGCTCCCAGCTGTCTTGTGACAGGCATATGCTGCACGCTCTGATGGTACAGATGAGCTGATGTAATGCCGACTGGATGATAGCCACGTGAGCTGTACCCTTGTGGGTCACCCCTGCTGCTGGAGCGACCGGGGTGGCCAGCCTGCTTGCGTTAACAAAAACAGGAGATTACAAATTCAACGTCAACAAGCTTAGTTTTTCGCCGTTGAAGTGTCTGTTGGAATCCCGTAATGTCACTCATATATTTCTGAAGTCTTTTGGCAGTTTCGTCATCCTGCAGCCTGAAAACTGGCGAGACCGGTGGGTCTATGTGGAAAGGCAGACTACATCCTATCATGCAACTCATGCATTATCATGCAGCATTTTGCAACCAAATTCCATTCATTACCCACATAAAACTCCGGAACTAATGGTTCATAGGCCCTGTAGATAACAAAATATTGATATAAGAATCCAAGGGCGGCTGTTAATCAAGCTGCGGGGAGGCTGCGTCACGGATTTGGCGAATGGTACTCCGCTATGCCGGCTCTTCCACCCTCTTGCATTTGCGTACTGCAATCACGTGCCTAGTGTCAAGATGGTACGAGCATGCACGGTTCTCGAACATGACCGCTATCTTCACCTTTATCGCCGCAGATACAGATGGAGCAGATACAGGAGAGCCCTTCACTATCTTGCTGGGTAATCGCGGCTGAGTTGCGTCAGCATTGTCGACCTCCAAACGTTTGACATGACCTAACCCATGGCTCTCCTGTTGGTGAAGTGCCATTTGTCGAATGCAGCTCCGCTGAGTGGCCATCACATTGTCTCGATTGTGGCGGAATCCCGATAATTCAGGCTCTTGTGACCGCACGAAGCAGTTCGGGTCAGGTGTCATTCAGCTCATTGCGAGATTGCATGTCTCAATTGAAATAGCACCGTCGAAATGCTTTCCAAATCCTTTCATGAAAGCTATTCAATTTAATAGAGGTGTCTGCATACCTCTGTGGCATGGCAGTGCATCGTCTCCTCCGCGGTCCCCGCCAACGGCATAATGACGCGGTCGCCGACCGTCTGCGAACCTGCCCTGTTGCGGCATCACCGCGTGTTGAACCCTCACTGGGATACCGGCGTCCGCGGATGTCCGACGGTGTGCGCCGGCCGGCTGGCCGTCCGCGGATGTCCGACGGTGTGCGCCGGCCGGCTGGCCGTCTGCGGACGTCCGACGGTGTGCACCGGCCGGCTGGCCGTCCGCGGATGTCCGACGGTGTGCGCCGGCCGGCTGGCCGTCCGCGGATGTCCGACGGTGTGCGCCGGCCGGCTGGCCGTCTGCGGATGTCCGACGGTGTGCGCCGGCCGGCTGGCCGTCTGCGGACGTCCGACGGTGTGCGCCGGCCGGCTGGCCGTCTGCGGATGTCCGACGGTGTGCGCCGGCCGGCTGGCCGTCCGCGGATGTCCGACGGTGTGCACCGGCCTGCTGGCCGCCGCCATTGTGCGACTGATTATCGTCCGCCCGGCTCCATCCTGCCTCCTTTCGTAATTAGGTCTGCAGTCTGTTGCTATGCACCGAAGGTCACGACAGTCATGAGGCCGCTACGAGTTTCTCAGATATTGTACAAAGTTTGGGCATGGCTGTCCGTCTCAGTGACAAATGCCCAGCTCATATTGAGAGGGATAGAAAGAGGGTGACATTTTATATTGAGGGAGTGAGCGAGGGAGATATTATATAAGCAAATTGAACAGTTTGTCAGTGAGTAATATCTCTTAGTGAGTTCCTCTCGCCGTTTCAGCGCCCATCCAGCCCGTGTCGTGGACCCGGTGCCAACGCTGCCTGCAAAACACCGCAAAACCACCGACAGAGCGGGCCGACACCGCGGGCGCGTCACTGTTCGCTTCTCGCATCGACCTGGGACGAGCGCTGCTCGCGCCGGGGGGCCAGCGGGCGGCGGGTGGGCGGTGGTCGCCGCTCGGGAGGGTACCGACGGCCGGGCGGCAGCCTCTCGGCCGGCGCCGGCCGCCAACGGCGCTGCTCCGGGTGGCCGGAGCGGCGCGGAGAAGTGCGACAGTGCCGGCCAGACGGCCAGCACCGCGCTGAGAGACGCGGTCGGTGAGGGGCCTGCCGACGCCGCTGAAGCCGCGGCTGGACCGCTGCATTCCGCGGTCCCGGAGGCCGCGGCCGGACCGGTGGACTCGGGACCTCACACCGGCGCCGTCCCCGCCCAGGACGCCGCGGGCGCGACCCTGTCGGCGGCGAGCGTGGCGCGGTCGCCGCCGCCCGCCGTCGGCGGCGCCCCGCCGGCTGCCCTGGCGTGTGCCGACAGCCCGCGGCGGGCGTGGTCGACCGACGGTACGCCGGCGGCGGACGCGCTGCTGGACCGGCTGCTGGCATCGCCGGGCCGGCGGCCGCCGCCGCGCCGCCGCGCGCCCGGCGCCGCCCCGCCCGAGTCTGACCCACTGCTTGGCCGCTGGCTGCGCGACGGCAAGGTGTCGATCGTCCAATGACGGCGTGCCGGCCGGGCGGCGGAGGCAGACGCGGAGCGGTGGCTGGCGCGCGGCAGGCGTCCGGTCTCACTAAGGGATGACCTCGAAAGGGATCTGCTGCTAGGAAAGGCCGCCAGGGGTCCACCCTGCTGCCGGTACAAAGGCTGTGAATGTGAAGAAGCCGCGAACGGTGCGCGAACCCCTAGCCTTTTACTCTAACATTTGTAGCTGCGTGCCAGTGGACGGGTCGTAGTGTCCATCGATGGGTTTGGTTTGCTGGTTTGAGGTTTGCTGTGCATGAGTACACGAGCTGTCAATGCATGTTTGTTGATCTGTTTTGTTGTTGAGACGCGCTATCTGTGTTTATTGATATTTGTTAAGATCTACGAACGGACCTAGGAAATCTACAATTTGCACCGTGTGTGCTTAATGTGGACATTTTGTCCATTGTTATTGACGACATTCTTAAGGCCGAGTCATATGATGTTGACTTTCATAGACATCTGTTTATGTGACCATCACGCCGTCCCCCCTCCCCCCGCCCTCTCAATTGATCTGTAGCGCTGCGTGCCCAGCGTGGTAAATATATCCGCAACGTTTCCATTTTTGTGACGATATCAGAGATCCAGATAGAGCAGTCTGTGATCTCCGTGGCTTATCTATGCTATTTTGATCAGCTTCTACGTATCGTCGTCATTGGATGATTCTGTGATCCCGAACCTCCGTTCAGCCAGCGAGTCCATGCATAGGCATCTCGTCCGCGCCTTCAAAAGGAGAAGATTGCTGCTTCAGACCTGCACTCATGCCGGGTTTACGTGATGACGAGGGGCCGCACGACAACCGCCACGCATTGGAAGAAATTCTGATGACAAGTATTTATTACATTCAAGTACAAGCTAGATATAAAAGATGATGCACCTTGAGAAAGGAAACGCTCCGCTGTTGCCTCTAATCAAGCTTACACGTACCGAACCGATTGAGAAAAGGAGCAGATGCTGTTGATCAAATAAATCATATGACGGCCTCTTTGGGATAAGCGATCTAGCTGATGTGTCGCCGGGCTTCCAGGTGAGACAAAGCGAAACGCAACAAGAACAACAGTCATATGGCACACGACATTTTGATGACAAAACCTAAGTTCACATTTGGCCAAGCCCGAGAGCGGCTGATAAACTATTGATCGTTCAAGCACGTATTCTCTGAGCAATCCGTCAGGAACATTGGTGGAGACAGCAGAAGATGGCAGAACACGCAACAGTACAACGAAACGTCCAACACTAACACAACGCCGACGATGGCTGCGCTCCGTCATTTGCGAGTGGCCACTTGAAACCTGACGATGTAGGCACTTGCTATGTGAACGGTACGGCAAATCTGGAAAGTACGCCGACGGAGCAGGGAGGCGGTGCCTCAGCGTGAACACACCACAGAAGAGAGAATCAGGATTTGCCGCTTGTAGGATAATACTAGCATCTACCGTCGCTCTGACTTATCCACATGGTTTACAATATGTCTGGCGGCAGGAAGGCTATTATCATCATTTAACATTCAAGATAGGACAATACAAGTACAACGTATCACAATGGCCCTCATACACATGGCCAGCAAAATATCTTCCATCACAAAATCATCCGTCAATTTCAATCTTCAATCAAGCCCGATCCTCAATCACAAAGTAAAGCTTCACGCGGCGACCGCCCAGCCGCTGGAGGCGCCACGACAACGTGTCCGCAACCACAGCTTCCGTAAGCTGTCCCACGATGGCAGCACTGCAGCGCGTCCACACTCACTCGCTCACGCACGCCTGTACACGCATTTACACAGGCTATTGGCGTCGTCGGCGACTCAGCCGGGCACCAGCCTCAGTAACAGGAGACCTATGCTGACGGCTAGCGCTGCGCATGAGTCCAAGCTCCCAGCCGCCGACTTAAGTCCTCCCTTTTTCGCCACACCGTCGTTCGGGTGTTTGTTTTTGTCGAACTCGTCTGCAACAGGAATCGGCGTGAGAGACGACACCGCATACCAATCCGAAGACGTGCCCGACCGCAATTCGCCAACGCTACCGCTCTTTTCTCCATCACATTGCTGTCCCGACGGCTAAACTGAACAGCGTCACTCCAAGCGAACACAAAACCCTTCTGCAAGTGGCTTACCTTGTCCCGGTCGTGACAGCACCGCGCCATCACGACCGAACTCATCACACGCGAGACACCCGTCTCCCCTGACGGCGGCGGTTTACCTGTCTTTTTAGTGGTGGCCTTGACGTTGATGGAAGGCACGTGCAGGCCGTACAGGTCGTGCGTGCCCTTGTACGAGTGGCGCGTGGTCGGGCGCGCCGTGCTGACCGCCGTCGTCCGCGCCGACAGCCAGTCGGGCGTCGCGGTCGACGCCGCCTCGTCGGCCGGCAGCGGCTGCTGCGGCCCCGGCCCGGGCAGAGCACCTGTCGAGGGCGCGGCAACACGTCAGCCACGGGGCCGACAAAGGTCTCCAGAGTGCCGGACACGCGTCGGCCGTCGGTGTGAGGCTCGGGTCATGTGGCACGTCCAACGCTTATGGGTGAGCAAAAAATTGTTGCAAATTTATGGGCATGCGTTTGCATCACATATGGGGTGATGGATGATAATTGTATATCAGTGTTATGATCCGCGGCTTCTTGCGACAGCTCAGTGAGCGCTCATGTTCGCGGCTCACCTGCTGCGTCCACCCGTGGAACGTCTCCGAATAATCCACGTTGACATCCATGCCATGCAAGCATTCCGAAGTGCAACAATCGGCCTTCACGACCTTGCCAAACCAGTCCGATCCGCAAGCGACGATAACCGATAGACGATATCTCATGCAGCGACTGTGACCACCACCGCGTGCACATTGCATCAGCTGCTCCGCCGGTAGATCTGCGGCGTCACCCCTCGGCTGAACAGGATGTCACTCCGGAACGTTCCCGAGCTGATGTGCCGTCGCAGCTGACTGGCCCGCACGTGTCGCCGGCATGCGAGCCGCGCCGCGCCGCGCCGCCAGATCCATGCCGCCCGCGCCGCGCCGCACCGCTAGATCCATGCCAGCCCGTGCCGCGCCGCGCCGCCAGATCCATGCCAGCCGCGCCGCGCCGCGCTGTTAGATCCATGCCAGCCCGTGCCGCGCCGCGCCGCCAGATCCATGCCGCCCGCGCCGCGCCGCGCCGCTAGATCCATGCCAGCCCGTGCCGCGCCGCGCCGCTAGATCCATGCCAGCCCGTGCCGCGCCGCGCCGCCAGATCCATGCCACCCGCGCCGCGCCGCGCTGTTAGATCCATGCCAGCTCGTGCGCGCCGCGCTGCCAGATTCACGCCAGCCGCGTCGCGCCGCGGTGTTAGATCCATGCCAGCTCGTGCGCGCCGCGCTGCCAGATTCACGCCAGCTCGTGCCGCCAGTATGGTCATGGGAGCCTTCGGCCGCGGACGGCCTGGCCGATAGCGAGCTACCAGAGGGCCGAGCGACCCGCCTGAGTCACCGCCTCGCCCATCACCCCTCCGTGCCTCCCTCGCTCACCGGTGCCGTGGTCGACGATGTGGTTCTGCTCCGTCTCGTTGCAGCACACCTTGAAGACAACCTTCATGTTGTGCGTGGAGCAGCGACCGCCGATGCGACGCAGCATGTCGCCCCGGGCGGATGTCGCTGCAATAGACGGACGGGTCGTGAGGGCACGCTCCCAGAGATGTCACGCGGGGCACGTGACCCCACCTGGCCGGCTGCCTCCCTACCCTTGGGCAGATATGATGTCCAAGTTGTGTTGCATCACGATATAGGCGTGAGCGATACAATGGATGGGGTGACGGTGGTGCTTGGGATTATTCGTGACCAGTCGCCGGCGCACGTCGCTTTGAAACCGCACACGGGGCACCAGCAGCAGGTACTCTGAACGTATAAAGAGTGAAGTGCAGACAGTGAATTGACGCTTGCACCCGGAGCAGCTCTTCCGGAAGTCGACATCCAGGCTCACAAACATGCAGACAAACACAAACGAGACGCGTGAGGACGGAGCCGGGAAGGGCGGGCTGCTGTTGGCAATCGCGTCATCCTGGCAGTCGCTGCTGAATGCGCACACGGAGGCCGGGCGGGGGCGAGCGGGCAGGCCGCCGCCTCCACCGCTGAGTTAGGCCGCAGCAGGACCGCAAGGCAGAGAGAGGGGAGTCGGTACAGTTCGCCGCCGGGCTGGGCGGTAAGGGCCGCATCGTAGACGGGCTGGAGGGCAGCTAAACGCCCAGGCAAGCGGCGGCAAGGTGCAGGAGGCATGCAGCTGGAGGTGGAGTGCATAGCTGCAGGGTGGTGAATGGCGGTGCTTTACATGCACCAGCTGAGCGAAACGAGGCTACATTGCACGCCAGGCCACACGTAGTTACCGTTCTTTCCGATGAACCGCGCTTGAAAAGAGAGGAACATTTCGCTCAACCGCACGATCAGAACATGTACGAACATTAACATCGTATCACGCACTGCTACGGTTCAATCAGCTTGAATTACATGAGCACGTTCATTCACGATAACGAACATGACTCAACAAGCTCCCCTTCCCCCGCTTGCTACAAGTTACTACCTAACAGCAGACACTCAACGCTGTTGTCTGAGCAGAGACAGCGTCAGCGGATGGTGGGGCGCCCTTACAGATAAAGAAGTAGTCCTGCCCGGGCCTGAACTCCAGGCCGCCCGGCTGCGGTGTGAACGACCGGAACGTGATGGTGAAGAACATCAGCTTGTACGGCTTGTCGCAGACGGCGATGATGCGCGGGTTGGGGTTAGTGATACGGCACGTGTCGTACTCCTCCTTGGAGACCTGCGGTGAAAAAGGCGCGGTCAGCTCAGGCTGTGGCGCGGTCAGCTCAGGCTGCGGCACGGTCAGCTCAGGCTGCGGCACGGTCAGCACAGGCCGCGGCGCGGTCAGCTCAGGCCGCGGCGCGGTCAGCTCAGACAGCGGCGCGGTCAGCTCAGGCTGCGGCGCGGTCAGCACAGGCCGCGCGGACCATCAGTGACGTGGCGCTCTTATGTCGACATAAACCCGGCCGCCTCAAGCTTCCCGTGACTGGGGCCCGGCTCAGCACAGCGTGGCTGCATCATGGGAGGCGAGGAGGTTCAGCTGGGCTGCTCAGGCGCCATTCACTCGGTTTAATCGCCCGATAAAGCTCGCGAGATGATAGGCGCCGTCGCCAGAGGGCTGAGACCCCCGCCCTGCACCGCCGGCCTCGACACCCACGGCTGAGACGAAATACCACCTACACCTTCTTGACAGAGTGTTCAGCGACGACCTTCGCCCTGACACCACTGTCAGACCGCCACTGCGGAGCGAGTTCGCCTTCGCCGCCGCCCTGACGCACGGCCAGCCTGCTCTGGTCTATGTACGCGACGGACCGCCAGGCCCCGAGGGGCGCGGACGCACGCCGCGCGGTCCACGCCAGCCTGTGGCGCGCGCCGCCGCCGCCGCCGCCGCCGCCGCCCGCGCCGCGCGCCGATCCGCTTAACTGGAGTGCGCCGCGCCAAGTGGCCGGCTTTGAGCGCGCCGGCGGGCAGCGATTTCGTTATGAACTGACGTGAAGAGGATTCAATGAGCCGGGCCGGACCGGCCGGGAGAGACACCGACGCGGTGGGGGACGACCGGACAAAGCGGTCCCGAGGGCGCCTGAATGGCGGCGCCGGCGCGGCCCGGCTCGCCAGGCTCAGGTGGAGGATTATCGGCTGGTCTGTCTCCAGCTGGCGCGCGCGCCGGAGGACGGGGAGGCGCGGCGCCGGCAGGACGACGGAGGAGCGGGACTGGTGCTGCGGGGAGCGCGAACGGGAGAACAAGCAGAGGCAGAGGAGAGAGAGAGAGAGATAGAGAGAGAGAGAGAGAGAGAGAAGAGAGATTAGATAGAGAGAGAGAGAGAGAGAGAGAGAGAGAGAGAGAGGAGATAGAGAGAGAGAGAGAGAGATATAGGAGAGAGAGAGAGAGAGAGAGAGAGAGAGAGGAGAGAGAGAGAGAGAGAGAGAGAGAGAGAGAGAGAGAGAGAGAGAGAGAGAGAGAGAGAGAGAGAGAGAGAGAGAGAGAGAGAGAGAGAGAGAGAGAGAGAGAGAGAGAGAGAGAGAGAGAGAAGAGGGAAGGAGGGGAGATTGTCATGAAGAGGAGGCAGAGTAAAAGCGAGGAAATTACACTAACTGACGTTCAGGAGCTGCTGCGGTTTGCGCCCTTCAGCCTTCAGACTGGACGTCTGATCAAGCTGCGAACGGCCGGCAGCCTCCGTGCCGCTGGACGCGCGGCTCGGCGGCGCGGCGTCGGAGCCGGGCGGTCAGGCGCCGGCGGCCCAGGTCTGTTTCGGCCGGCCAGTCACGACCGATTCATGTCGCTTCGACATGCAACGCGCCCGGCGGTGACGCGGACCGCACCCCCGTCTGCAGCAAGGGGGCGCTCCCTGAACCCCGCGGCGCCACCGGAGCGCGCACCGCCGTATACGGGACGGACGCGGCGCGGGTGGGGACGCGCCGCATTCAGATGCGCCCCTGACGACCGGTGATGATTGGCTCCTGGAGGTGTGCGGCGGGGGGGGGGGGGACTCTGCAGCGTCCGCAAGGCGGGAGCTCCGGCTGCGCCACTGCCGCGGCGCGTCGTAACGTGCGTCATGGCTGGCGGTGGACGCACCGTCAGCTGGCCGACGCCATTTTCCCGTTCAAGATCAATTATAGTCGGCGGCCTTGGCGCTAAACGCGCGAACGGACGCGGTGTTAACACGGCCGGACTGGCCGGCGGAAGGCCCACCGGCGCGGGGACAGGAGAGGCCACCGACTGGCCCAGGCGATTCACGGTTCAAATGGTGGGAAAGATACGCTATCTGATGCTTGGTAAGAGGCGCAGCATCACAGTGTCAGACGCGAACCAGGCGCAGCATCGTAATGTCAGACGGGGACCAGGCGCAGTATCACATTGTCAAACGAGGCCAGGCGCAGTACCACAGTGTCGGAAGCAAACCAGGTGCAGTATCATAATGTCAGACGGGGACCAGGCGCGGTACCACAGTGTCAGACGCGTACCACACGCAATATCACAGTAATCCGTGAAACACACAAGTGAGCGCCGCACGTAACCATGTGAATCACAGTAGACTGGTCATTGCTCAATTTACTTCGTATGATATGCCAGAGACACGTCACTGGAAACACGTGTCAAAACAGATGCAAGCAGGACACAGCACAATGTTCTAAAGTCATCAGCAGTTAACGGCATGCGGAGAAAACATATATAAAAGCAGCAGTTGCTTACGTTATAGATGATGTATTTCTCGGTGTCCTCCTCCCTAGTCCACTCGTTGTAGCTGGGGCAAATGATGGTCACTTGATCGTACTCGAACAAGTTGTTCCCTTTATTCACGTCGATGATGTGATCTGTATTGCTGATCTGGAATCTGCAAAAAGAGAAACCGCCGGTCATCACGTGACCGCGCGAGTCGCGACCCGGTCCCGTCAATTACCCCACTCCCGCCTTCAACCGGACGCATTCCACCGCTTCCCACGACTGCGGAGCCGCCGCAAAAACGGGCTCGTGTTGCAGCTGAGCTGCCATCGATCAGCGCACGTGTCAGGCCGCGGCGGCCGAGCCCGGCGCTGAGAGTCGGCCGCGTCCACGCCCGTCTGATGAGGGGTGGAGCGCCGTGCACGGCTCGTCACTTTCACCGGTCTCTGCGGCGTCCGAGCCTCGGAGGCGGCCCAGCGCGGGTGGGAGGACACCGCGGTGCTGCGGTGGGTGAGCGGTCGGCAGGCAGCGCGCGAGCACTCGCTCATCGCTCCCGCTCGGGACGGCGTCGGCGCCGTGATAGACGCTTCGAGTTGATGCTGCGGGAAGGATCAGGTGCCGCAGCCAAGCCGACCAGCCGCAGGACCGCAGGCTCTGTTTTAGAGCCGGTCGCAAGCAATCGCGGACGTAGATAAGGACTGCTGTCGGCCTTCGGCGTGATGGCAACACTCACTGCTCGCAGCTCGATTCTGAGGATGCACGCACGCCAGACACTGGCATTCTCTGACCGGTCTGAGTGGCGCCGTATCGAGCCCCGTCCTGGTCATTGGGCCAAATTGGGCCGCTATCGGGCCGACCACGCCGGTCAGTTTGTTCAGCTCATATTGACTGTGCGCCGGGGATAAGGATTTCCTGCGGCCAGGGCGTTTGCTCTGGCCACCGCGGTGTCGGATGTCGCCTTTGTAGCTGCGGCCTGTTTGGCAAATCGGAACTGGATGGCCGAGGGCACACATGGCTGGTATGCCGGTCAATAATGTCGGGGGTCCAAGTCAAACAGGCGGCCGGGGCCCCTCCAGCAGGGCAGGATATCCAGCCTGCGCCCCGGAAATGGCAGGATATCCAGCCCGCGCCCAGCACAGTAGTATCTAGCACAGTTATAGGTTTGAAAATAGTCAAATGTTCAGCGTTGGCCTCTGAAATAGAAGACCATCGCCGGAAGCTGATGAATAGCAGGCTGACCCTTCCGGAAATGACAGAACGTGTTAGTTATGCCGACGTCAGTGGTCATGTGACAATGTGGCAAGATTGCAAACGTGTAACTGGCCGGATATCTGGCACCGACCGGATATTGCACAAAGTTTTGCTGCTGCCGCTAGGACATCCCCCGCCGACCAGCTGGCGCCGCAGGAGACACGTGAAAGCCGTGTCGGCGTGGGACGCTTAGCATGCACAGTTATCAGCCTCTAAATCACCGCGACAATGTTATCCAGTGTTCAGCAGCGCGAATAAGCCTGATCTGTGGCGCTGCCAGAAAGAGCGGCCCGACTTTTACGAGCCAACAGACGATGTGCGCTCACCGAAAACCCGCCGAATAAGAGCCGACGGCGGGACGGCGAACAACAGCCGGCTCGGTGGACAGGAGCAGCGCCACAGCGGTGAGCCGTGCCAATGCACAACAAATCCCGGGGATGAACAGCGCCCGCAGCCGCGCCTGCCGCCAGCTCCGCGTCCAACGGGGCATTTGCCGCCGCCAGCTCCGCGTCCAACGGGGCATTTGCTGCCGACACGCGGGGCGGCTCGCACGCACCTTGTTCACGCCGACCGCGCCGGGCACGGGGGCGCCGAGCGGACGGTGGGCCAGGTAGAGGCCAATCTCGGCCGGCCGGCCCGGCGGGCTCACACCTGCCGCGCGGGACTCGGCGCCCGGCCGCAAACAAGCCGCGAGGCGGCAAGCGCGGCGCAGAACCCGACACTGCCGCTCGCCCCGCTCGTGACGCCGCGGCGCGGTGCGGCCGGGGTGAGCGTGGGGTCTCGCTCGTCCCTACAACACAGGGCCCGACCCTGCCGCCCCCGCCGCCCAGCCTCTGCCCGGGCCGCTCCTCCCCAGCTCCTCTCGCATCTCCTCCCTCGCGCCCGGCCGCCGCTCTCTCCAGATCGGTATCGCGCCGCCGCCGGCGGCCGCCGCGCGGCGACGCGCGCCACTTCAGCCCCCGACCCAGATCGGGCGCCGCGCCACGTCAGCCCGGCGGCGCTACTCGCCGCGGCGCCGCTACAAGCCGCGAACACGGCTGCCGACGCATCCCGACCGGCTGCGGTGCAGTCGACCGAGCGGAGGGCGGCGATCGCTGCGCTGCCCGCATCCTCGCCTGCAGGGCTCCGCCCAGCGCGGCATTGTGCAATTACGGCGCCGCCGCGCCGGCTGACAGCGCGTGCAGCGCGGACGTCGCGTCTGGTTAGCCGGCACGCCACGCCGCGCGCAGGGGAGCGGTGCGCTGCCGGCCACCGCTGCCCAGAAGCCGCCGCCGGCTCGCGACAGTTGAGCCGCCGGTTTTTGCCGCCCGGTCTCGAGCGTAATAAGCTCGCGATATTGAGCGGCGCGGCGGGCCGAGAGGAGGCGCGACGATCAGTCTGGTGCGCAGCCGGGCGGACGGCGCCGGGCGAGCCGCAGGTGGCGACACCTGTCCGTCGTGGGACGAAGCTCGCCCGGCAGCGGCTGAGCGGCCGACAGGACGGTACACGACAGCGGCTGTCGTCACATGCCGGCTTGTCCACCGTGTCGGCGACCTGCCGACGTCCGCGGAGAAAAGGCGCGCATAAATGGGTGCTGGTGCACGCCCGTTCTCCACCAGACGTCTCAGCAATGCTTTTCGTCAGCACCTAGCCGACGTAGTCTGGCGCTGGCTGAGGGACCTCAGTGAGCCAGCAGAGTCGCAACCGCGACGCGACGCCCACGACAGCGAGATGGCGCCTCGCGCCGAAGGCCGGACCGGACGGGAAGAGAGTGAGCGGGCGGGGCAGCACTCCAGACGTGGCTGATGTGGCGCAGAGACCATTGTGGCGCGGCGGCCGATGTGGCGCGACGGCCAATGCGGTGCAGCAGCCATTAGCGGTGAATAGGCGGCGGTGGTGGGGGGAGGGCTCCTGCCAATCGCGCGGCTGGTGCAGCGGCGCCGCTCGTTGGCCAGCCGCCGGCGCCGAGGACTCCTCTCGGCGGTCTGCGCCGCCGTCTGACCGAGCCGCCGGTCGGCCAATCTCCCGCGCGCAGGACCACCCGGGTCCGGCCCCGCGTCATCAGAAGAGAACGGAGCTGCTCTGCGACACACCCACGTGGGAGCGCTCGAGCGTGAGAACACTCGAGCTCTCGTACGTTGAGCTCTCTCACTTACGAACCCGCGCATGCGTACCCCGCGCGCGACCGGGCACCCGCGGACGCGTGCATGGCCGCTCGCGTGTTTGCGTGCCGCGCCGGGTTTGTCACCATCCCGGGGCGGCGCCGCGGGCGCTTGGTCATGGCGCGTAAGTGGCGGCCAGCCGCAGACGCCGCCGCGGTCGCGGCTACGACCGCCGCTCGACGACGGCCGCTTCCGCCGGCGCGTCGACCACCCATTAACCGCGCACTGGCGCGCAACGGGCTTCTGCCGACTTGTTACGGCTTCTA
Source organism: Pollicipes pollicipes (assembly GCF_011947565.3). Taxonomy (NCBI): domain Eukaryota; kingdom Metazoa; phylum Arthropoda; class Thecostraca; order Pollicipedomorpha; family Pollicipedidae; genus Pollicipes; species Pollicipes pollicipes. The sequence goes on along the minus strand of NW_023596297.1, from coordinate 35,576,993 downwards.
AGTAATGGAAAATAAAAATGCGACAGGTCGGCAGCGGCTGCCGGGATTAGCAATCACGCAGGAGGGCGGCCGCCGGCCGGGCAGACCGTGAGAAGCCCCGGGCGCGGCCTGGCCGTAGGTGCTGATTGGAAGAGCATCAGCCAACCCGGACAAGATTTCACCGGGTGGAGGGAGGGAGAGAAGAGGGGAGGCGATGGAGAGAGGGAGGAAGACAGAAAGGGGAGAAACAGAGAGGGGGAAAGGGGAGCAGAGGGTGTAAGATGGAGATCGAGAGAAAGAGGAAGGAAAAATAGAAAAACAGAAAAAGAGCAAGAGACAGGCATTGATAAAGAATAGACGAAGCAAGGATAAAGGGCAAGGGGAATGATATCAAATAAAGATTGCACACTCGCTCAGTGTTGCGGAACGTCATTGTTAACGAAACGTACCATTTTAGTCGAATCGGTTCCTTTGTTCCGAGGATCCGCTCTGTTTGAGGCGCCCATTCAAGTGATAGGTTGTCAATAGCGGAAGATCCCGACGCCGCCGCCGTCCGGGGCGCGCCGGCATGGCCTACACCCCTGACCGCCGCCGCGGTCGGGTAAGCAGAACCGCCCGAAGTATGCAGATCGCGACGGGTGTGGGAACGGCGATGGACCTATAATTTTGGTGAACAGTCGACCGCACCGGATCGTTTAGCTAATAACACCGGCTGCAGGAGTTTACGAGGGTTACGGAGTGGCGCCGGCGGCGCGGCGCAGAATGCGACCCGCTCCGCGCGGCGCGCAGGCAGCGCAGACAGCCGGCTTGCGCTGCTGCCGGACTGGGAGCGGCGACCGGATATCGATTTTGTGAGCCTCGGACCGCGGCCGAGCAGCGCGGAGAGTCGCGGCTGGCACGAGTCGGCGGCCGCTAGAGCGGAGGGGTACCGGAGCAGCGGACGCTGGGCCGCCCCTGGCGAATGCAATCCAGCAGGTTATCGCTGATTCTCACGCCTTTGGAGGCGCTGGGTGGTGAGTACTCGGCCGTGAGAAGCGAGCCCGGAACGACTGGATCCAAAGGGCCGCACATGATCCGCATAAATGTCGGCAGGACAAAGCATAGCTGCCGCTTTGGCCAGGCGCCAATTAAAACGGACTGGACACAGCACAAACAAACAGACTAACTGACTGGCACAGCTGTTTTGGCCGTTCGTCATTTATTACAGATCAAACACACCGTCGCTCTTCGAACCACAGGTTTCATGTCCGGGGTGCGCGGGGTGGTAGCCAACGATCACATATCTAAAGATGTGTCTGCGGCTCGGGGTCACCTGTGCCGACACCAGTTGGGTATGCCGAATTCCTATGTTGATGTCTGACCGCAGCATCGTAAACTAATTACATATTTGCAATGCACGGTTGATTATCTGCATGCTGCAGCGCTGATACGCTGTTATAAGTGTACGAAGCATACCACTGCATTGCAAAATATTCCATAAACACTTGGGCCAAGGCCGAAGAAGGCAAGTCCAGACGAAAGTGAACTAACTAAACAATCGCCTAGCGTGCAACGTTCTCTGGCATTTTTGGGCGCCAACCGAGTCGGTCCACCCTCACAGACAGGAATGTGTGTGACCCCGCTCGATCACCATTCATCAAGGACCATTTTCTCGCCGAACGAGCCATGGACACTGGCTGTAGTGGCGGGGCGGACGCCAGGCGGGGAGGAGCGCGAGAGATAAAGCTGGCACCTGACCTCGACCTCGACCTGGGCCGGTGAGCGGCGCGGTGAGCGAGGGGGCGGGGGAGCGGCGATCCACGCGTGGGTGGATGGTGACCGACGGGCGCGTCCGAGCACGGCTGCACGGTGGGGAGACCGTTCCGCGCTCGGCCGGCGGCGGCCGAGTGACGGCGAAGGTGTGGCAAGCGCGAGGAGGCGGGCGATGGATGGTGGCCAGGAGAAGGGCGAGGAGGATCGTGGAGACGAGCCGGTTGAGGGCAAAAAGTCGAGGCAGGAAGCATAGCCACCATCATCCCCGGTAGGTGGCGACCCGACGTCCGCCCGTTGAGTTATCGGACGGTTTTACCCTCAGCCGGCTAACTCTCAAACCCGGCCATGGCCAGGAAGTGCCCGGGGCGGCGGGGCGCCGACCGGCGCCCCGGCCACCGCTGTAGCGCCACCTCGCGGCGGATCAGCGGCGCCCGATCGGCGGCTCGGCGCGTGACCGGGGCATTTGGTGACTCAGCAGGTCGGCGCAGGGTTGTCGAACGCGGCGCGCCGGCCGGCAGCGCACGCCTCCCAGCGCGGCGGCGCCAGTACAGTCATCCGGCCGCTATATCATGTCAGAGTAATTACCCGAGATTAACCGCACCACCATTAGTATGGAGATCACAGCCGGCGAAACTGGGGGAGCGCATTTTTGGCGTTTACTAAGACTGGCCTATTTTTGCAGGAGTGATTCACCGTTAGAATATTCAGAGTGAGGTGTAAAAACGGTCTTACGTGCTGTTTGCATTCAAATGAACTTGGAAACGTTCTGTCGGCCTGTTAATTTACTAGCCGCTGCCTCGGGTGGCATACCTGGGCATGCGGTGTGATAGCTTTATCGCACACGAAATCCAAACACGGCGCGTCATTCTGTCCACGAAAGCAGATCTTGGAAACTTCTCCATCGGCAACTCGTCACTGGCAGCGAGATGGTTATGGGCTGTGACGAGAGCGGGGCAGAGCGTGCCGAGCGGGTCTTCACCCTCGTGGCACGCAACGCGCCACCAGCTGTATAATACTCAGCCGCGGGGAGCGGTCGCACCGGCGCTCACAGCGGGCCGATCCTACGGGTCATAAACAGCCGACAAGGGCCACCGACCCGCGGCCGACCGCGCTATTCTCGGCTCTACGGCCGACGTGTCCATAGATAAATCGGTCTGTACAATCAGACAACACTCCGATGGTGTGATGAGAAGATAGCGCCGGCTCGCTCTCTCAGTGAAATACCTTTAAAACGTGACTCGTGCGGTGAGGAGGCCGTCACAGGCGCGATCAAACGGCACCACCATTAGATACTTCATTAGTTCCGAGAGATAGCGAGAAGAGTAACAGAGAGATGACAGCAGAAAGAAGAGACGCGCGGACAGAAGCGGTGAACACTGACCGGTGCGGCGGCCGTGGCTTTGGACTGACATTTCTAGCGGCAGCGTCTGTTACTGCGCTTTCAGAGCACGTTGAAATGTCTGTTGAAGTCTGCAGACATGAACGTTAGCGAAGCCCAAGCCTTGGGGTTTGTTTGTGTGTTGAAGCCGGCTCGCCGCGGGAAAACAGGCATTCACAGTTGACATTTATCTAGCGATACAAAAGATGAAAGTAATCCCTCCCATAATAATTGAATACGCACACAAAAGCGCTTGCAGGCAAAAGCAAACAGTGAATGTTCCTCCAGTAAAAAGCGTCCGTAAACAAGCTGGGCAACATTCCTAGACGCCCATCACTAACTTTGTAAATGGTGTCTCGGCCTTGGTGTAACATACCACGTTACGAAACAACAAGGAAAAGTTTGCACGAACGCGACGATCCCTTCCGTGCATCTCACGTTAGCCAGACATGACACGGGATGGGGTGGGACGTCCTCGCCGTGCTCCCCCTCTCCCTCCGTCCGCGGCTCTCTCTCTCTCTCTCATCCCACCTCCGTCCGCTCCACCCCGCACTACATGACGGGGACTTGCAGCCGTTGCTAGTCACGGCGCAGGGCGCGCCGACCGGCGGCCAACCCCGCTGGGCGGGCAGCCGTAACACTTTCGATCCTCTCTACACTGCAACTAATAGACCCAATTTACATATGAATAACACTACCGAACCTGCACGGATTTATGAATATAAAAAGCAGACATCTTGATTAGGATCTGGGGAAGTCGTGAACGAGCGTGGGTTCCAGCGATAAATTTGACATCGGCGGCGGCCGCCGGCCCCATGGTCGACACGCCGCGGGACCCTCGCCATCCATCAGACCGCTGCGGGCGAAAGACGCCGCGCCAGTGCGTCGGCATCCCGGGAGGCGTCCTTGTGGCCGGATCGGACCGCGCGCGCCCGCCGCCCGCCACAAACGAACTCTGGTCCAGACAGTGATACCGGCTTAAACGTCGCCACTCCGATAAGGGCTATCAGATGAGAATAGCGCCGTCAGTCCAAGGTCGCTGGTTATCACCGACGGGGAAGGCGCGCGGCGGCTACTGGTGTTACCGCGCCGCCGGCAAGCCGTTTGGACGCGTCGCAGTCTCTGGTGCTGGCGCGTGACGCCGCCCGGTGCGTTGCAGTCGCTGCGGGCAGGGCGGCGGCCTCGCTCTTTAACCACGCGCCGCGCCGACCACTGGGAAAGTATGCCGTCTGCGGCGTGCCATGGCGCCGGCCGCACGGCGCCGCCGCACACCGCGCGCCGACAGGTCTGGCCGCAGCTCAGGAACGGCCCAACGACAAGCTGAGCTGGAACTTATCAGCCCTGAACAGAGCTGCGCCGCAGAAAGCCACGACGGACCTCCGTCCAACAGCATGGCGAAGTCCATATCGCCGGCGACTGGTGAGGTCAAGGTCCATATCCAACAACATAACGTGGCGAAGCCCCTTTTTTCAACCGACGTCGGAGCGCTGTGCTGCTGATGACCATCACGCTACGCTATCCGCTGAACCTTGCCCCAGAGCTTAATCTGTCTCGGCTTCCGTGGTCACCGCAGCCGTCTGCCGCCGCCTCCCGCAGAGGCCGGTGCGACCCGGCCGTCTGGAGGCGGCCGCGGTCGCTGCAGGCGGCGCGCGCGCGGCGACCGGTGATCGGGTTCCCAGGGTGGCGCCGGCGGCACCGGACCAGCTGTACGTGCTGACCTCTGGCGGCCGTGCGGACCCGGTGAGAACCTGAGACGCGTCGATGACCGACCTCGCTCCGCTCAGCTGGGCGACGGGCGCTGGCGGCCGCCGGCCAACAGGGATGGCCAGGGCTGCAGCCGACGCCGTGGCCGGTCGGACGCGGCACTGGCGACGGCCACAGGGATGGAGACGAGAACGGGGACCGAGTCCGAGCTGGGGACGGGAGAAGGGCTGGGAACTGTGGACAGGACTGGAGCACCACATACCGGACTGGGGATAGTGCTGAAGGGATTAGGGACACGAGTGACTAAGCCTCGAACAACTTGGACCTAACCAAACATACCAAGCAGCTGCGGACATCTTGGACCTAACCAAACACACCAAGCAGCTGCGGAATCTTGGACCTAACCAAATACACCAAGCAGCTGCGGATACCATCGAACACATCCAACTGGACAACAGTCTTGGTGCTTGAAAAAATTTATGAGATCAATGATCCTACGGACGCAGATCACCATTCAAAAAGCCGGTAAACCCGACCTGAGCGCGCCGGCGAGATGTGACGGGGACATGCACCGGCCCGACCCCTCCCCTGGTCGCTCCGGGGAGTCGGTAATTCTCACGCTGCCCCGGAGACCAACGCGTGGGTGCTCTCGTTACAAAACATATTGGCGTCTGTGCTCTCCATGGCTACGGGCGCATCCCATTACACACCTGGTTATTAGCTCCGCGGCGCTTTGTCTGCGACCTGTTGCCATGGCGACGGGAATCAATACGGCTGCGTATGATGAGATTGCGTCGCCACGCGTCCGACACCGGCCCATGTCGGCTCGCCCGTGCGGTCGTCACGACTATTACGGTTCGGCGGGACACCCAGCGCGCCGCGTCCTGTTCCCGTTCTGATGGTCGCGCGCGCCTTTCGGCCCTAAATCCGTGTCGGGTATTTTCACCTGGGCGGCATTCAGAGGTGAGCGATTTTCGGAGGGTAACCCGATATTTGTCGCGATGGGAGCAGCGGTCGGGAGGGACCGGGCGACGGTGCATTCTTCACAGGCCTTTTGTGCTCCGTCAAGTGCCCCATGCCTCTTTACCCCTTCACGTTCCACGGGTCGGGAATGTACAATGGATGCCTTTAAATGCGAGGCATAAAGGAGCCTGTCGGAATTTCGGCGGTCGTGGGTCGGACGCCCCGTCGCGTTGCGACCATTCGCGGGCAGGGGAAACGATGTCTGAACGTGAGAGAGACGCAAGTCGTTCCGCCTAATTTAGACCACCCTCATTACGGCGCGGCTTTGACGAACGTTAATTAAGGATTCATGAGACCACTGTTTGGTATTGATAAGCTGTTTTTGAAGGCCGGTCGGACAGGGCCTTTTTAGACGTGACAGGAAAATGGGCTTAGCGCTGGCCCGGTGCGCCCCCACGCGTCCTGACCTACTCTTCTCGGCGCCCGGCCGCCTCTCGCTCGCACTCCGTGTGGGCCAAATCAGCCTGAAACAAAAGCCGCCCAGCCACGGCTTCATTGGGGGCGGCCGGCGGCCGGCGCCACAAAGGCCCGGCGCTCGGCGCGACGCCGTCTCGCGCTCACGCATCGATCACCGCGGCAACCTGACCCGGCGCCGGCGCCGGTAAAAATGTGGGAACGGCGCCCCTGGTCCGCATGGCCGAGTCGCGACACGCACCGCGGCCGGGGGACCGTGCAGAGGTGGCGCGCCGCTGCCGGGGCGGGAAACACGACCCGTCCGCTGGCGGCGGCGCCCGCGTCCCCTCCCGGCCGCGCGCCGAAACTAAAACAGCGCACCGGTCATGCGCCGTGCGCTGAGAGGAGGGCGGCAGCGGCGCCGAACTCACACACCGGAAGCCGCGACCGGAGACAGAAGTGGGTTTGGGAAGCGTCGCATTCATAAGCACGATGAAAAGTTCGCTCACAGCTCGACATCTGCGCCACGTTCCTTTTAGAGAATGGGAGCTACAGACTAGCTTCCCACGGTCTTTCAGGACGCCTCTCCGGAATGAGCACCGCAAACGGCAGCTGCCGTCCTCAAGCGAGACATCTTCCTTCCCAGATCCACTGGCACTAATACGGTAGCAAACATAACTTGGGCCGATGCGACTCGTGTTTTCATCTGAGCCAAGCACAAATCACCAACGAGTTACAGGGCCGAGCGGGACAGCTGTTCGTTCGGACAATAGCCGGACGTTTGGCCGCGTCGCGGCCCGTCCGCCAGTGACAGCGCCACTTTGTCTGTCAGATGTCAAAACCCACAAACTCGCGGGAATGCAAAAATATTCGGATTACGTTTCGGGCAATTGGATTTGTCTGACGGTCTGCTCAGCGCATCTGTTTGTTGATAATCGCTTTCTCTGGCCGGTCGGTCGAGCGTCCGCGGATAGTTCTTCCTCGCGAGCGGAGCGGTGCAGCAGACCAGCGGTGCCACCGCCTTCAAATTTCGCCCGGGGCGTCAGCCTCGCGTCCCCGGAAGCCGCTGACGTGCCAAGAGCGCCGGCGAGCCGCCCGAACGAGCCCGGCTGGCCGGCCGGGCCGGATTAGGATGCGCAGATGCGAGCCATGCGGCCAACCCGTTAGCCGGCCGCCGCGCCCGGCGCAGCTCGGAGGAGCTGACGAGTGTACCTTAGGCCGGCGCCGGCCGGCCGCCAGTTCCGACCGCCGCGCCCGGCGCCGCTCGGAGGAGCTGACGAGTGTACCTCGGGCCGGCGCCGGTCGGCCTTCCCGCCTTGGCCGGGACGCGGTGCATGGACAGCACCGCGCTGGAGCGGCGCACGCGCTGAACCAGGCTCCGCGGCAGGAGTTTGGGGATGGTTTTCGGAAGGCATTAACCACACAACAAGCTTTGAAGCCGGGCCGGATTTCAGCGTAAAGCTGATTTCGAATTCGCTATTCAACGGCGCGACCGCGCGGCAGAGAACATGTTTGTTGTCCGGGTATGGTAGGGATTTCCATCGAACGCTCATCTAACCACAGGGCCAAGGCAGTTCATGGCCCGGCCGCGCCGTGATTCATCTCGACCGCGCCCACGTAATTGTTGTCCGTGCGGCCGAAATTAATGCGGACGCCCCGCGCGAATTAATCATATCGGAAAAATCGGGCCCGCTACGAGTTAATCGCCGAGAGGCCGACGCCGGCGGGCGACGTGTTTTACTGAATGCCAGGTAGTGGCATCCGTCCATCTGATTGTTCGATATGCCGGCCGACAGGTGGCACCACTGCCGGCCGGCTCCCCCCAGCCCGCCTCGGACGGCGACGTCTACTGGTCCGCTCCACAGACCGTTGTCAACAAAGTGGAAGGCCCCGCTGAGGCTACAGCAGCCGTGCCTCATGCCTGGGAAGCGAATATTCGGGAAGCTAGCAATATGACGCCCCTGGGCACCTTTTGCTCTCTTTTTTGCTCTCTTCGAAGCGTTTGCAAGCGGGGAACTATTTTTGCCATGTCTCAAATACGGCATCGAATAAGCCGCACTGTTTCCCGGTTTTTCGCACAAAACTATGTGTTTAAACAGTTGGCAGCGGCCCTGGCGGGACCTTAAGCGGTGCTACGGGTGTCGTCTCCGTTTGGTGCCGGTGCACGGTGCGCGGCGAACAGCCTGCCCTCTCTTGCGACCTGCACCGATAGCCCTATTGAAAACCCACTGCGCTCTGCACCATAATGGCGGTGGCGCCGATGTCCGGAGTCTGGGCGTTTGCCAGCTGCGGGCGCCGTCCGGATTAATAAGCAGGCAATTATCTGCCAGCAGCTCTGGGAGCCGGGCGTTGTAGGGGCGGTGAGCCGCTTCGTTAAGCGGCGCCGAAGTGATACAGCGAATTGTTTCGACCAGTAGGGCAGGGCAGCTAGGATGAAACGCCACGGCAAGCCTAGTCGAGCTGACGGGCGGCGGCTGCTAGGCGATGACGATCAGAGCTGTTAAGCTGGTATTAGCTGAGTAGCAAAACAGCGATCATGCGATGCGGTATTTCGGGAAATCCAGATGGCATCACACTCCCGGCAAACAGCTAGCAGGGTCCACAGCTGGCACTGTCAGCGTGTTCGCTGTGGTGGGCCCACGACGGCACCCCAGGGTGTCATCCGCCAGAAGCTCACGCCGACCCGCCGTAAACGACACCGTCACCCCGGGTCGGAGCGTCCGCGCGTGCCCCGACAGCCGGGATCACCACATCAGCGGCCGTACTCCCGTGCGCGATCCGCGGCCGCCGGCTCACACCTCATCTAACGGTGCGCCGTTCCAACACGGCTAACAGGCCCTCTATCGACGGTCAGGACGCTGGCCCGGCCCGCGCCCGTCGCAGCGTTAGCACGGCTGCATTCCCGCCGGTACGTCACCGCTACGGCTGGTGGGGCGCCACTGGAGGGCCCGGTGACCTCGAGGGCCGGCGGGTGGCGCCGGAACCAACGGCGGGTCACCGCGTCTACTCACCTGCAACGGACACAAAAACGGCCATTAGTCGCTGCTGCGCGCAACAGTGCGGACAAACAACGCACGCCAAGCAGCGCGCGCGCCTGCCGTGCGTGTGTGCGCGTACGCGCAGTGCGACCGGCTGGCGACGGTACCGGCCGGCCGGCAGGCGCCATGGTGAGTCAGCACAGAATGCACAATGGACGGCATCAGCAGCATCGGCCGGCACAATGCCGCCGCCGGCCAGAGCTGCTAAAAAATAAAGTTCATTACGCGAAACAGTCGGACGGGGCGGCTGAATAGCGTCGCGGGCCCGGCTTTGCTTCTCGCTTGTGCTTTGTTTCTGCCTGCGCGGCGGCGGCGACGACGGCGGCGGCACACCTCGGTTCTCGGTGTCGACCCGCTGAACGCGGCGGCGGTTCGGAAGCGTTTCGAGGTGGCAGCCCTTATCGATTTGGCGCGGGCGTGTCGCCAGGTGTCGACCACGTCGCGTCGACTCGCGCCAGGCCGCGTCGCGACGGCCGCTCGTTAATCCCAGCGAGGCAGCCGAGCAGACCGGCTTTGATGTGACGCACGCCAGACGCGGGTGCGCCGTTTGCCGCCTCCCGTTGCCACGTCCGTGACGCAGCCGCTCGTTCCTCGGGCGACGGGGGGCGCGGCGGCCGACGGCATGCGTTCTGCAGCGCCGGCCGCACGGCGCGCGCGCCGCATAGCTGGCCAGCCGCGCGGCCCAGCGGCGTCGACGGACAGCTGCGCTGGCTGCCGCTGCGCGCCGCGCGCGGATCGCACCGCGCGACGCCAGTGCGGCCAGCGGACGGCAGCGACCTCGCCGAGTCGCGTCACGGACCAGACGTGCACCGCTGGCCGGCGTTGCAGACAGGAATGCGGGCCACGCCACTGTCAGCAGGAGCGGCGGAGGTCGCATCGCAGCGATCTGCGCGGACGGGGATTGGGACCGGGATGGACCAGCTATCAGTGGCGACGATCTTCCCTGTCCGAAAAAGCGTCTCAAAACAGCAGGTGAAGCGGCATTACCAGCCGCTCGCACGTCCCATCTACAAACGCCCGGCATTAGCATCGGCGCTCGGCTGGGGCGGCGGCCGCCCCGCCCGGCGCCAGCCCCTCGGCGCCCCCGACCGGGCCGCGCCGCCACAAAAACGAGCCGGCGCGGCGCGATCGACAGACGCCGACCGGCGGCCGGCGGCCGGCGCGCCCGGCACCTGGCCTGCGCGCACCACAAACGAGCCTGCTGCAGGCGTGGCGCAGGCCCCTGCAGGACGCTTCGCCGGAGGCTCGGGCCCCTGCACGGCCCTAGCCCTCCGAGGCCGTCGCTGCCGCCCTCGCGTCAGGGGCTAATCAGGGGCTGCGCCGCGCCCGGCCACCGCTGCTCGGCTGGGTTATGAGCTCGTCTGCGGTCCGCGGGCGGCTGGTGAGGCGGCCGCCAGGCAGGGAGGACGCCAGGCGACGCTGAGGTCAGACGGCCGGCTCTCAGCGTCAGCCTCTGCGGCTCCGGCAGCTGGCGACTTCAGCCGCCGGTTTCAGTGCTTTTGGCTTGCTCCGGGTACCAGATACCACAGCTACCAGCGCAAAGCATTCAGCCTCGGGCACGGATCAGCTCTGTTTCCGGCGGCAGCCGCTGCAGGTGCGAGCGGCGATCGCCCGGTCCGCCGCGCCCAGCAGCTCAGCTCACCACCGTCTGTCCCTGCTGACGAAGACAATTAGACAGCGGCACTAAATCCGGCGTCCTAAACAACAGTCGCCCGTCAGCCGTGCACGGCCGGCTAATTGAGCCGGAGGTGGCGCCCCCTATCGGCGATGACGTCACGGCTCCGTCGGCCACGTTCTGAGTGACGCCTCGGCCGGCCGCGCGGCGCGGCCGACTGTCAGGTGACGGACGCGGGCGGGCCGCGTGAGTGGCGTGATAACATCGCCCGGGGGCGTGCACCGGCCTCACGCCGGCCTCCCGACGCGCCGCAGACCGCGGCGCCAGCCTTCTGGCCCGGCTCCAGGCCACGGCCGCAGATCTCGTCGGGGCGTCACGGGAGAACAAAGCTAAGTATGCAACGTGGAGTGTTGCTTGGCACAGTGGCCGCAGCATAAGCCACGCCGGCTATCTGGTCGTGACCCGAGCCGGGCTCCGAACACGGCCCCGCTCACGCCGACTCCGGACGGCGGCACGTCGTCTCTGATTTGACTCGTGACTCCGGGGCCGCGGTTGACGAGGCGGCGACTCACGGCCGAGTCGTAACATACGCCCGGGCCCGAGTCCTCGGCTTCATGACCCCACCGGCATTACTGCACCCTGCACAGATTTACATCCCGCCAATTTACACGAGATCATAAATAGGGGAGAGCCGGGCGCTGTCCATCGACGTCGGTAGCCTGAGTGTGTTACCCGAGTCCATTACGGCTGGGCATTTTATGGTCCGATCCGTGGACATTCAGCCGACTGACTGCCTGGCTAAAAATACAGCGCAGCGGCTCATAAAAGGTAATCTTATTAAGTGAAAGACCTAAATTTACCAAACAAATTCGTAGCGCGATCATTTCCTTAGACCGTAATGCCGTCGGGCGGTCGACTCAGAATTAACCTCCAGTTACCGCAATAAAAGCGGTCGCGGCTTGTGATTGGACGCGGCAGAGAGGAGGGTTTAGTGCCCTGGGAACCCCGCTGACGGCGGGCCGCGAAGAGCCGCGTCCTGCTAAGCGACCAGCCCGGAGCACCTCCTTGCTCCACTCGTCGGCAGCGTCGCGCCGCACTCGACTCTGATTCCGAGCCGGACTCAACTCTGACTCTGTGCTGGGCCCGCGGCCAGCAGGCTCTTGACTCGCCCCAGTGCGCGTGAGAGCTGTGCTGGCCGCTAGTCTCGCTCGGCTATTTTTCCGAGCCGCGTCGGTGAGACGCGCCCGCGGCCGCATAATGGACTCAGCGGGAGAGCAGCCCGCGCCCGCGGCGCCGCCGAGCCGCGGCCGGCCCACTAACACAACAGCGCGGCCGGCGAACCCAAACAGCACCGACCGCCGACCGCCGCTCGTGGCAGCCGGCCGCTGCTTGGCGGCGGGTTTTACCGAATTCCGCACCGCCGCCGCCACGGTCCAAGCGCGTCGTCGCGTCGGACCCGGCGGCGGCGCGCGCGCGTCAGCTGAGCGGCGCCCTTCGCGGTCGCCGCAGCCGCGCCACGAGCGCCGACCACGCGCAGAGCGGTGTCTCTGGAAATTAGCCACGATGCGACGCGGGCGCCGCGCGCAGAGCGCCGGAGCGCGACGGCGACGGCGTAGCGCCCGACGCTGATTGGCTCTAATCCGGCGGGCATTTCTAACCAAACAAAGCCGGCGGGAGTGGGTTCTGAAGTCGGTCATCGTCAGGCTGGCGCCGACGCGGCAAAAACAGCCATTGTGGCGTCGTCCGGCCCCGCCCCGTCAAGTGCTCGTTACCTGCGGCCAGCGCACAGGCCGCGTCGCGCCACGCACGCGCCGCCCGGACGCTGGCGGCGCCGGAGCTGGCCGGAGGGGCGCGCGCGCGGCCGCGTGACGCTGCTCGGCAGAACGCGCCGGCCTCAAGCCGGGGAGGGGCGACAGCCGGACAAGAGCGGCAAGGCCCGGCCCGGACCAGGTGCGCGACGTGCCGACCGCAGCCGACGCAAACGGATCGGACGCCGCTGCGGAGGCGACGGCCGTGCTGGCCGCGAGAGCCCCGGCAGAGGGGAGCCGCGGCGACAGAGCAGCGGGAGCACAATGGGCCGGGTTGTTCCCGCTCACGCCGTCTGGCTGGCTCCTGCTGCGCGTCCGCTCGCGCAGACAGCGCCTGTGGCGAGCTCGAAGGCACGCAGGACGCTGCCTCCGGTCCGGCGCGGTCGGAGGCGGCCAAAATAAAACAGTGCATTACCCGCTTCCGGTGCCGCGCACGCCGGCCAGGTCTGTTTTGTTTTTACAGGATGACGGTGGCATATCGTGAAAGGGCTGCGGGGTGGACCCCCGCCGGCGACGACGGCGCCGTGCGGACGATTTGCGCAACTGCGACGAGGAGTGGCGCAGTCCGCCTGGAAAACTTCCGCCGCATCGCTCCGGTCGCTGTGTTCCTGCTCGCTGGCCTAATTCCATGTTGTCAAATCCGAAAATTGGCGACCAGACAACAAGATGAATGATGCGGCGAAGCACAAGCAACTCTCGCCCGTACGGGCTATCGCCCATCGAAGGAATGGGGCTCACCTTCCCATGAACCGATCGGGCGGTAATGAAGTGGGATGCTCCAGGTGTGGGACGCGATTCTCAACCTCACACCCATGCCCTTCAGTGTAGCGGACGGGCGATTTTCTCCTGTCTCGGCCGAGCAGCCTCGGGGCGTGTTGGCGGCGGCTCTTGGAAAATGGCCGCCGTGTGATTAGATGCTTATTTTATTAACAGAACTTGTGGCTTTCCGTATAAGCGTTTGTAAATATGCGGGCTAGAAGAAGAAACAAACACGATTATCGTCTACGGACAGACTGCGATAACCGCCAACGATTACTGGTATCCTAACGGACGGGCGGCGTGCGCCTCCGAAGCCACCGGCGGCAGCCTCTCAGCCACTGAGTCGCCCGTCGTCTTTAGTGCACTGCACGGAGGCGCTGCCGCCCGTCGTCTTAAGTGTACTGCGGAGGCGCTGCCGCTCGTCGTCTTTAGTGCACTGCACGGAGGCGCTGCCGCTCGTCGTCTTAAGTGTACTGCGGAGGCGCTGCCGCTCGTCGTCTTTAGTGCACTGCACGGAGGCGCTGCCGCCCGTCGTCTTAAGTGTACTGCGGAGGCGCTGCCGCTCGTCGTCTTTAGTGTATTGCGGAGGCGCTGCAACGGCATGCGAGCCTTCAACTTGTAAAGAGGCTTAGAATATTGTGCCACCTCCGTCACATTAGGAGGCACACAGACGCGCCCACAGACGTGGAGGGTATCTCGGCGTGGGCTATCGCAAGGTACAGGCCAGCGCCCAGGGGCGCGGCGCTTCCCCCGGAGCTTTCGCTGGCGCGCGCTCTGCTCGCAGCTCGGCGCGTGGCCACGCCAGAGGGCGGCGATTGGCGGTGGCGCTGGCCCGCGCCGGCCCGCGCCGCCCGGCCGGCCGACCGCCGCCGGACCCGGTCGGAGGCGCACAAAAACAGGCGGCCGGGCCGTCCAGCCGGCGGCAGGAGCGCCGCGCGCAGGAAGGTCCGAAAAGGAGAGCTGAAGTTTGCTGCTGTGGCCATCTGGTTAGGTAAGGGCAGCTGGGGGTCGTACTCAGGTCTGAGCGGCGGAGTGGTGACGGAAGCGACACTCGCGGAGGCGGACCGTGACAGGAACGGGTGGGTCGGACTACCGGTGCAGCATTGACGGAAGAGCAAAGTACCTTTCGACGCAAGCCGTTGATGCTCTTGTATCGAAGATTGCATTCGCTGGATGATGGCGTCAAACAATGTGCTAACCATTTACCATCTAGTCACGATCATCGCGCTACAATCGCAAGGCATACAGGTAGGCTTCTCGCCCGCCACATCATTCGCTGAATCCCAATGACAAGCGCTGTCTCATGGAGGCAGATTGCATCACCCCGCGACGCCATTTGTCATCTGCAGTGCAGACGCGCAGGCTCGTTTATCACCCGGTCCCGTGTGCGGTCTGTTTGTCCCAGTCACTTATCAGCGTTATGACACCACCGCTTGGTGTCACGTGATCAGGGCTCCACCACGCCACGGCGGTGGCCTGACCGCAGCCCCGCGGATACGTGACCGACGACGCCCCATCTTGCGGTACCGACCCTCCCTTCCTCTGCCCAGCGAGGCTGCGCCGACGTCGCTGAGTCTGCTGGTGTTCCGATAAAATGGCCCGTGTCACCAGTCTATTGCTCTCGAGAGCAGTGCCACTCGGCAGCGCTCCGGTGTCGCCGAGACCACGTGGTGGACGGCTGAAAGCCCGGCTCTGGGACAATGGAGCGCGACACCGGCACCAGGGACGTGCAACAGGTGATATGTAGCGGCGAGCCGACACAAAGCGAACGAAGACAGACGGGCGGCGCGCGCAGTCAGGAAGGTAAATGAGAGAAGCACGCAAACAAGACTGCCATCTGGGCTCCCGTCGGGTAACGCAGCTGGGTTTGAATGGGCACGGAGACGGAGAGGTAGCAGGCTGGGAGGGCAGGGGCCGGAGGGGAGGGGCAGCGCGATAGGGGGAGGAAAGAGGGCGGAGAGAGCGAGGCAGTGAGAAAAAGAGGAGAGGAGGCGAAAGAGAGGAACAGCAAGGAAATCGGACGGGGAGAGGAGGCGAGAGAGAGAGAGGACAGCAAGGAAATCATAGCACATTCCACATCTCCCGTCACCGGCTGAGTTACGCTGGTGCAGTTCTGCGGGCCTCCGAGTAAGAACGTGCCTGGCGAGCCGACACACCTTGAGCAGGATAGAACGATCAAATAGCCCTGCCATACGACGGAGGCGCCAAAAACTGCGACGGCCACCATCTGCAGACAGGCGGCGAACCAAAGCCGGTGCGCAAAAACGCGCAGAAAAACGCCCCGCTCGCCCTCCGAAGAAACGTCCCACGAATAGCTGAATGAATTCCAACAGCTCCACGTGCGGGGCGCTCCGTGTGTGTGCGTGGAGCCGCCATTCAGCGGACGGCTCGGGCGCGCCAGGTCTCCGACATCAGGCTGCGCGCGCTCGCGGTCGAGGAGCTCTGACACCGGCCCGGTCTCAGCGCCGCGTCAGCCGGCGTGTATACAAACAGAGGGCCCGGTAGTATACAGAGGGCCGCACACGGCCGTCGGCTGACCCGTAAAATACACAGCGGTGGCGGCCGCCCGGCCGCCAGGCGTCTGCGCCGGGGCGTCTGCCGCCGCCCGGCCGCCGCCCGGCCGCGCTCGCCGGCAATAAATCGATGGCGACCTCGACCAGGCTGCGATCGGGTCACGGCGCCGGGCCGCTGACGCTGGCGCACCGGGGCCAGCCGTGGAGGCGAGCGTGCCGGCAACCGCCGCCCGCCGCGAGAGCGCTGAAGTCAGCCATTCCATGCAGACAATCTCGGCTGGGTCATCACTCGCCGGTGAGCGGACTCCGCTTCAAGCCGAATCGTAATTTAATCGAGCGCTGCAACAAAGAGCGGCAAACGCTGCAACAGCACGCCCGCTCCAGTGCAATGTTAATTGAATGCGAGTCCTGCTGAGCCCGCACTAGACCCAGGCTCGACACAGAGCGTGAATCAGACGTCCGGCCCCCTCTCCGGGCCGGCGAGTAGGATGTGGGGCTGGCGACACCGCAGAGCGGCGCCGAGACGCTTCGATGGGGCGCAGGCTGGCACAGCCGCGTCCATGTAAATGGCATGAGTCGCGGGATAGGGCGGGGGTGGCCATTTGTCTTCCTTTAATGGCGGGACGCTGCTATTTATCAGCTTCACTTCAAGTGGCGTAAGCCCCGTGTTCAATAGGCGTCGGCGAGTTTATGTTTCGACCATCCGCGGCGGGAGTGTGGCTGAAGGAGCTGGGAAGCGGGCGACGTGGCGGCACGGCAGTCTGGGGAAGCTGCCGTGTGGTGCTGCTGATGGACGACGTGACCGGAGAGACAATGATAAGTGGATCACGGTCGTTACAGACACTGAGATGCTGTACTCATCCACCGGATGCACTGGGGCCAGCGGCTCTTACCGGTCAGAGAAGGAGAGGAAGAGAGAGAGAGAGAGAGAGAGAGAGAGAGAGAGAGAGAGAGAGAGAGAGAGAGAGAGAGAGAGAGAGAGAGAGAGAGAGAGAGAGAGAGAGAGAGAGAGAGAGAGAGAGAGAGAGAGAGAGAGAGAGAGAGAGAGAGAGAGGCAGCACTGGAGACGAGATCTCTTGAACGCCAGCACCACAAAGACCTATGTGGACTGTGGACTGCCTGTGGACTGTATGTGGCATGTCCGTCTGCAACGTCCATGATACACGCAGTCCACACCCCATCCACTGCACCCGAGGACATCGGGTGACATGTCGAGTGTTTGCGAGAGCGCCAGGCAAGCCGAGCCCCGGGCGATGCCGCGGGGCACGCCAACGTACTGGTGACGCCGCTATCAGCGCGCGTCGGGCCCGTCGAGCGGCAGATGGCGCCGCGCCACCGCCGCTGTCGGCCGTCACGGTCGTCGCCGTCTGCGTCACGTTCGCCGCTCGTCAATCCCGCCTGAGATATCGCCGCCGTCGCACTTCGTCGCCACCGACGCGCGCGGCGCTCCGACGACGGCGGGGATCGTCACCGGCGGCGGCGGGCGGCGCGGCGGCGGCGGACGGTGGCGAAACTGACCGGACAGATTAGGCCGGGCTTGACAGGCGCGCTAGTGCCGGGCTAGCGCCGTCATTAAGCGCCATTACGATCGCGGGCTAATTCAATGAAGCGGCTGGCGGCGCGGCGGAGAGCGAGCGCGCAGGCTGACCTTTCACTGCTCACCTCGCCAGTCGCCAAATCACCCCATTTCATGGGGCCCGGACGAGCTGGAGGTCACCGCCGGCCAGTTGGGCCATCCAATGAACTCGGCTGGACTGGGGCCGCCCTCTCGTGGAGCGACGAGAAGACCAAGGCCAGGCCGGGCTTCACTGCTATCAACGGGCCGGCTGGTTCGCGGGGGGACCGACGGTTATCTGTCGACGTCTTCATTCCGCACCATACGAGACGCGGATTTAGACGTGCAGGGCTCAGACAGGTCGCCTTTGCGGCCGGCCCCACCGTCCACCTGGCCGGCCGCCCGACAGCACAGCTACCCCGACACGACCACGGAATGATAATGAGCCGGCGGACGGTGCCCAGCCTTGTAGCGGCGTTGACAAATGCGGCCCTTTGTGCCAAAATATCCTCAATTACGGCGATGACTGCCGTGCTGCAGTGTCGGCGAAGCCCTCCGGCCGGCCCGGTGCCGTGCGGCGGGCGCAGAGGTGTCTGGCAGACGCTCCACGGACCCGGCGCCAGCCCCCCCCCCCCTCCCCCGGCTCGGAGCAAGCCAGAGGCAACCGCCATACACAGTCCGTTTTCTTCCGTCTTAGATCAGCATCACCTCACTTCTCGCACTTCTTCCTCCGCTCCTCATCTATCTCATCGCAGCCCAGCACACCGCCTCTACCCACACCGGTCATCTGTCTCTCCAGGGTGTCGGACCCCGACCCTTCACCGACGCGCCTCGCCAGCCGGCAGCTCCCATGACTGCGCCGCCCCGCCCGCCGGCGCCGCTGGCTTGGCTGCGGCGTGCCTCGCATAGCCGTGCCGCGCCGCCGCCGCCGGCCAGCCACTCGCGCCGAATTAGGCGGCATTGTGCGGCGCCGCCACAAAAAGCGGCGCTAATTGTCGCCGGCGCGCCGCGTTCGCCACCCAGGGGCCAGCGTCGGTGTCCGCCCTTCGGGGTGGGGGCAGGCGCGCGGGGTGCGCTGAGGTAACGTGGGATTGGGGGGGGGGGGGGCATGGGAACGCAACCCGGGGACCACGAGGTTGTCAATGGATTTGTGTCCTCAGTATCGCAACTATTAAGTCATATGCAGCCCATATCTGGGAACGCCGGAAGTAGCTTCAACTAAGATTCTTCGCATGCACTGTCTCCGCGCCGATAGTTTGTCCGGGCCTATTGCCCGGCGGTTGTTATGCGTTGTCAACCACGCAGCACCTGGCGCTTCGGCCCCTTGTGCCCACACCACAGGCGACCTCCGGCCTGACCTGACCCTCTTCGCCTGGCGTCTTCGTGACGTCTCCCACGTCTCTGGCGGGACGCATTCCAGCGCAGATGGCGGCGGGCGAGTTAGCGCCTGTTGATTGTCCGGCCGCCCGCCGGACCCAAAACCGTATCACGCTCATTACATCCCATTCAGGCCCGCGCCACCACCACAATAATACCAGCTTAAAACATAATAACTAGAACGGGAATTTTGTCGATTAAACCTGCTATGATTAATTGAGATCCCGCGGATAGTGAGAGCCCGAGGGCGAACTGAAGGCGGCCTGTGCTCAATTAAGGCGCCGATCGAGGCCGCTTACCTGGGCTTTAATATCGACCGGCCTTCGCAGGGTACCGCTGAAGGCTTAACAAGAACAAACATTATCTTCGTGCGGACAGCATTGCACCCATAATTCAGATCGAATGCGATTCCGGACCCGATAGTGTCAATTTGGCACAGATGAAGAGGCGGATACACGGCAAACCTCTTTAGGGCAGGCTCCGGAGCACGGCGGCCTCTTCGGTCGCCACTACCGCGGGCGCGGATTGGCGAGCCGACATCGACAGGTCATAACCGGATCGCGCTCCCTCGGGCCGGCACCTGCTGCAGCGTCCGCCGAATGTGCCGGCCCCTCTGCAAGCGCCTCGTCCGCTCTTCCGGCCTCGCCGGGCGCCGCCGCTGCAGAGGCCCCGCTGCAGGCGCCGCCGCCCGTCGGGCGGAGGGCGGCCACTGGCGGCGGCAAGGCAGACCGGCGCTGGGGCTGCTTCCGGGACGGTCTCCCGCCGCTACGAGGATATGGACGCTGCCTCTTCTAGGGGCGTGTTCGTCTCGATGCTTGCATGACGTCACTGAGCACTGCCAGTCGCAAAAGCAGCCGGACCCATACCTGCTGACTTGCGGACGGACTAGCTCGATAACTGCGATAATGAAGCTCGTCTACAGCATTGCGCCGGTAGCCGAGCCCGTGAGCTCCGCGTCAAGCCTTTGATCAACCGACTGCAGACGAACTGGTGGCGTAATGACGCTGTCGCGAGGGCCGGCTGGTGACGCTGCTGGACCGCGCGAGCAGGCTCGCTCGGCAAGCTGCTGACAGTGAGCGGCCGCTAGACCCCAGTCTAGTCTGTCGCCGGGCGACTGAGAGCGCAGACTGGTGCCAGACCAAGCCGTCCGTCAGTCTGCGCGCCTCCGTCCGGACCGCCAACTAATGTACATCCCTTGTCGCCAACCTGAGCGGCACCAGCGCTGAGGTCGTACGCTTCCATTACGTATTCTAATTTTATTAATTAATGCGTGTCGTCGGTGCGCAGACTAGCGGCGCACGGCGACGGCGGAGTGCGGGGCGGGGGGCGGGGGCGGCCGGGAGGGGGCCGTAAGGACGCCTTCTCGCCTCCGACCTGCCCGACCGCGGGGCGGGGGGCGGCCGGGAAGGGGCCGTAAGGACGCCTTCTCGCCTCCGACCCGCCCGACCGCATCGGCCACCGTGGCTGAGGAAGGAAACCGCTCTCTGGCGGACCACCAGGAAGAAGAAACGGGAGTGCCGGAGGTAGAGTGGCGCAGAGATGGCAGACGGCGTGGAGACGTCGGCAGCGCGTATGGAAATGTAATGGCCGAGTGTATGATGGCCGCATTAACAGGGTAGTGATTTCGAGACGTTCATTCGAGAGCGCAGGCCGATTACACACTTAATTGTACGTTACGTATGGGCTTCCAGGAACGCATTTTTGGTCGACCGTGCCCATTATTCATTGTTATCAAGGACTATGCCAGTAATGAACACAACGTTCCTCCACACTTCAGCTCATGTAACGCAGGACTTCTCTCCAGACTGCCCATGCATCATGTCTCGTACACGTGTTGGGAGAAGACAATCTATGCGCAGGCAGCTGGTTCGACACCGACCTTAGCAGAACACCCTGCGATGTAAAGAATATAAGCTCCGCAGCCGGCAGCGGCCTGACCCCGCGAGGGGTGCGGCACGGCCGCTGCAGCAGGTGAGGTGCGCTCGAGTGGAGAGCACGAGCGAAGCGCGCCGGTCAGCGGGACTCCTCCAGCGGCGGGGCGCTGGCCGCAGCGGCGCCGCTATCGGCCGGCGCATCTCGGCCCGCGCCGGGTCCTCATCAGCGCTCTGACGTCAGCCGGGCCCGGGCCCGCCGCCGCCGGAAGAGGGGTGCAGACGCGCGGGGCCTGTGGAAGACCTTCTGCTGAGGTCAGCTGACCGGCAGAGCCCCTCCGGTATGAGATGCTCGTCGCGCGTGGAGACAGCGGTGATAGCGGTGATTGGCTGTATCAGAACTCAGGCGGGGCGAATCGGCCAGCACGCGACCACGCCACCCGCCGTCACGTGACCCCAACCACGTCGGCCGGGCGTCGTCACGTGGTGCGGCCCGTTAGCCGCGGCGGCGGCGGCACGCGCCAGAGGACGAGTGCCGACAGCGCGCGCCGGAGCCGACAGATCGCCAGCTCAGGCACGGCCAATGCGCCACACCAGGGCCGAGATGCATGGTGAATCGCGGCGGCGCAGGCTTGACGTCACGTCGTTATCGGTTCCAAGATAGCGCGCGCCGAGGACGAGGCCGATCATCGACACTAGTGTCCGTCCTGGGCGCTGAGCGAGACCAGTGCCTGTCCTGGGCGCTGGGCGACACCGGCGCTCGTCCTGGGCGCTGAGCGACACCGGCGCTCGTCCCGGGCGCTGAGCGACACCAGCGCTCGTCCTGAGCGCTGGAAGACACCAGTGCCCGTCCTGGGCGCTGAGCGACACCAGCGCTCGTCCTGAGCGCTGGAAGACACCAGTGCCCGTCCTGGGCGCTGAGCGACAGCAGCGTCCGTCCTCTGCACACACTGTTCACGCTCCCCGACACTGCATGGGTTGACGTGGCGGGCAAGCCCTCCGACTTCACAGCGACACAGTGGTCACCAGTCAATGGCATCTAACGAGCGGCCCCGAAAAACCAGGCGCCAGACCACCGCGCGGCCGCCCGTAAATAAATCACAGCGCGCGCAGCGCGGCGGCAGACCTGGGCCTCGGCGGACAATGGGTCGACCAGGTACGCCGGCCGATGGCACCCCTTCGCGCGCCCGAATCGGCACAACAGAACGCGCGGGGACGCGGACTGAGGCGGGGGGGGGGGGGGGGGGGGGGTGGAGGCCGGGAGGTGGGGACGGTGGCGAGGCGGGAAGACCGCGGGAACAGGCTGGTTTGAGAGCTGCTCTCGGGGTCTGTCGGCGGCGAGGGGAGGCGGAACGGGCGACGCGCAGGTGAGGCGGACCGCGCAGCCCGCGCTGCGCCCGTGTCGCGCTTTGTGGCGCGATGATGGACGCGGTGTCGGCGCGGGCGGCGCAGGCGGCGAGCGAAGCGCGTCCGCCGCGCGGCCGACGGCCCGTGTCATTGACTCGACCCTCATGGAGTGGCGAGGCCCGGTCGCTGCCCGCCGCCCGCCGCGGCAACCCCACATTCCCCGCCCGAAACGCAAACAAGCCGCTGCGCGCGGACGTGTTTGTATAAATTTTAGCGGCGCCCGAATAAAAGGTGGTGGTTGGGGCGGGTCGTCAGATGGACACCGTTGTGTTCCGCCGCTCAGCGTCGGGTCTGCCCCGCACCCATGGGCGGCGCCGGGGAGCGCTCTCGAGGGCCGGCCCGGCAGACTGCTGTGCTCTCTGGGCCAGTCCGGGGCCCTGGCCTCGGCCACCGACGGATGACGAACCGCGGTCACGTGGTCGAGCGGGGGCGTCGGACCACGCAGCGAGCGAAACGTCGGGCCGCGCAGCGAGCGAGACGTCGGGTCGCGCAGCGGGCGAGGCGTCGGCATGAGCGAGCGAATGCCGGCCCGGGTCACAGGGTCGGACGAGACCACCTCCTGGAATGATTGGCCAGCCGGCCAGGCCAGCGCTTACCATCGCAGTGCTCTCGCTAGACCCAAGAGAATACAACGGCTACGGCGCTGAGTCCACGGCCACGGGGCGCCGCGTACTGACAGCGACCCTCTGTGCCAACCGCGCCTGCTCCATTCTATCCCCGCCTCGCCCCGAGTGTCGGGAGGCTGGGGCATGTTTTCGCCCATGTCGTCGGCGCCGTAGACCAATCGCCCCAGTGCCTGTTTACCGGCCGGCCGGCCGACTGGCACAAGCCGAGTGCCAGGTAATGGCTGATAAGGAGATGCGGCGCGGCGACGGCGCCAGACGCGGCCGTGCGCGGGCTGCGGCGCCAGACGCGGCCCGGTCGCATCACCGCGCCCGGCGCCGCTCGTGGTCGCCATCTCTCTGCCGAGGATGGGTCGCATCACCGCGCTCGGCGCCGCTCGTGGTCGCCACCTCTCTGCCGAGGATGGGTCGCATCACCGCGCTCGGCGCCGCTCGTGGTCGCCATCTCTCTGCCGAGGATGGGTCGCATCACCGCGCTCGGCGCCGCTCGTGGTCGCCATCCCTCTGCCGAGGATGGGTCGCATCACCGCGCTCGGCGCCGCTCGCGGTCGCCATCTCTCTGCCGAGGATGGGTCGCATCACCGCGCTCGGCGCCGCTCGTGGTCGCCATCTCTCCGCCGAGGATGGGTCGCATCACCGCGCTCGGCGCCGCTCGCGGTCGCCATCTCTCTGTCGAGGATGGGTCGCATCACCGCGCTCGGCGCCGCTCGTGGTTGCCATCTCTCTGCCGAGGATTGGTCGCATCACCGCGCTCGGCGCCGCTCGCGGCCGCCACCTCTTCGCTGAGGATGGTCGGCAGCCTGGACTGCTCCAGGATATGAGCTGTGCATGAGCGGACTTTAATAACGGAACGCAGTCGTATCGCGTTAATGCCGTTCCGCTCGATTGGCTAATTGCGATACAGCTGTTTATTCTGCATGAGATCGAGAAGCAATCAGCAGCCCACAGTATCTCAACGGCCGAGAGCTAGATAAGAACTTGATTCGAGGAGCACAGGGAACCGGATGCAACTATCGCTCCGAACTTGTCAGAACCTGCATGTTAGCATAATATACATCACACTAGACAATACCATGTGTTTTCAGAAACGAGGGCACAAAGGATAGTTTTATTCTGCTGTCTTGTAGCCAAGTACGCCTTTTATTGAGCAGCAGTAGCTTGAACGTTAAGAATGATGAAGTAATGAAGTCCAGCCATGAAGACTGTCCTGAAGACCTGAAGAAGCTACAAAGCGAAACATATTGACTTTTTCGACCTTATTATCCATACAATTATGCATTATATCAAAGAGCGATATAGGTGACTACAACGCAAACCCTACGGAGGACTCGCGGCCAGCACTCGCTGAAGGATATACAATCCAACTATGATGGGATCTTCGCCTTGATAAATCGTATACCAAAGCGCCTACTGCCGTCCACGCCGCGGACAACACGAGGACTTACATGGGGTTCGACGTATTCCAATGGATGTAGTAGTTCTTGGTGGCGGACGCGCTCGCGCACAGGAACGTTACTCCGAGCAACGCCAGCAGCCAGTCCCAGATTCGGGCCATCACGGGCACCTGCTCCCGGCCAGTGGTCACACGCCGAGCGACGCTCCCGCCCTCCGGCCCATGTCACTCCTGACGCATCCACTGGCGGCGGCTCGGCGCGTCGACAGCACACGCACGGCGGACGCGTGCACTCGCGGCGCTCGCTCGGCCCGAACTGCGGCGCGGCGGCGGCCGGCGGCGGGCCGACGCGGCGGCCGTCGCCGGCAGGGGGCCGGGCGCGCTGGCAGCGCCCGCGGAGCAGACGTCACCTGTCTCGCCGCGGCGCCGACGTGAGTCAGGCCTGGTCGCCCGAAGGAGCGACCGGCGACGCGGGGGGGGGGGGGGGGTATTATGCTGAGGTCTTAAGTGTGGTTGCTCGGTAATGGTCACTGCGGCTGCGAACGCGAGATGGTGGAATTGCGGTAACGAATCAGCGTGTCATGAAGCCAACGCGAAATATCCGTACATCGTCTTGGACGAGGTCGAAGTGGGGGAAAATTGTGCAATCAAACCACTCTCCTATCCCCGAGCAGGGGATTATATGTGACTAAGTTCCAGCACGTGTTGACCGATGTGACTCAGCATTCCGCTCGCCAGAAAAAACGGCGCTGACTCCGGTGGCCAGTGACGAGGATGTGACGTACCCAGCTGACCTGCATTGCCCTGCCAACCAACCCCTCTCTGGCTCGTTGCCGAACCCGCAAACGTTCACAGCGCGGGAGCATGGGCGGGAAACACTGAACTCGACGATGCCTAGGGCAGTTACTCTCGGACCGCCGAGCATCACACCGGCAGTGCCCGACCCGGCTACATCCCGCGACCTGCCGCACACGGGCGACAGTCGGCGACATTGCAGCGACACTCGAGCGACACCTGGTCCAGCGCCTGGTCGCGCGGTGAAGCGGCCTGACGTGACGCAGCGCGTCGCCTTCCCGGAGTCGTCGCCGCATTATTACCATGATCGGTCGGCTCATGCGGTCCATGGCCGGCCGAACGACCCGGCAGCGGCCGCGGCCGGCGCGGCCGGTCCGGCCCCGCCACGGACTGGCGCCTCCGCGGTGTCCGCCGTGACAGCGGCTGACACCTCGACCGACCAGTCGCCCGGCTCAGCGGGTGAGCGGCCCGGCGGCCCCGGCGGAGAGCTGCAGCTCCGCACGTGACAGCGGCTGACACCTCGACCGACCAGTCGCCCGGCTCAGCGGGTGAGCGGCCCGGCGGCCCCGGCGGAGAGCTGCAGCTCCGCACGTGACAGCGGCTGACATCTCGACCGACCAGTCGCCCGGCTCAGCGGGTGAGCGGCCCGGCGGCCCCGGCGGAGAGCTGCAGCTCCGCACGTGACAGCGGCTGACACCTCGACCGACCAGTCGCCCGGCTCAGCGGGTGAGCGGCCCGGCGGCCCCGGCAGAGAGCTGCAGCTCCGCACAGGGCGGCTTTGTCGCTCCGGTGGAGTCAAGGGGCTGCGCACGTCTCAGGCGCGGCGGAAACAGCGGACACAGCACAGGCGCAGCTCAACCTATGGAAACATATAGTAAATTGTTCAATACATTAGCAAGGAGCATTATTCACGAAGACAAGACACTAGTATTAGTTTCATTTCTCGGATAAAAATCAGGATAGTGGAGATATAGTTGGAGTTGATGTTTTGCCAACATGTCTTTATCGAAACAATAGCAGAAGTGTGCGCTATTCTAGTGAATTATGCCACTGTTTCCATAAAGGCATGTTGCCGAAATATCAACCCAACTATATCTATATTCTCCTGGTATTTATCCGACAGATGAGGATAATACTATTGTCTTATCTATGGGAAAATATAGCATCAATCTTACGGCGTTGCGTGGAAAGAAATAAGATCCCTACCACCTCCCTCTCTGCTGGTAGGCTCTGCCGGCACCGGTCCATGATCGTCATTCTCAACTATAAAAGGTGCTCTGATGATCATTTGTTTCGGCGACAAGACAACCTGACTCACAACGAGCTGGAGACCAGGAACGCCAAGTATCGTTCACATCAGCAGACCTGCGCGCGCGCCGCACAGTGTCGCCACGTCCGCGTACGGCATGCCCGCTATGCGACGCAGCCGGGGCAACTTTTTCCTGCGACTCGTATGGAGAGGTCCTGCATGCCGGCATGTCACAGTGTCCAAAACCACATCGTTTCACACAAAACTTGGGATGGAAGGAATCCGGTCTTACTGTTGGAGTGACAGCTGCACCATAACATTGTTTCTACGCACGGTGTCTCTAGTGATGACATCATCGCATTTGCTCTGGACTCTGATAGGAATAATAAATAGCATAATTTGCGCTCGGCCTGATGGCAGTGCCTTCATCTTGCTCATCAGATTTCTAAAGGTTGGCACAAGTGTACGTAATGTAGAAAAACTGTCATCTTTTGCGGGGGTGGTACGCCGTTCAACCAAGAGGAATTTTGTCAAGAAGCAAGAAGCACTGAATTGCAGTGAAGCAAGATTGAAATCGATGACAAACGTGCTCACCTGAAAAGTTGACTTGGTAAAAAATGGTGGTGTAACCTTGGCAGCTTGGGCGGGGAGGGGCAGCAGGCGGGCAGCCGTCGCTCTCTAAATGGTCGTGGAAGTTTAGCATTAACCATGTACAATGCACGACAAGAATCGACTTCAAAGCGCCCTGGCCTTCTCTTTCCGAAACGCACGTCCTCCCGTGAATAAACGCACGCCACACCATAGCGACGTAGAGCCAACCTAAGCCAGCAGAACATCGCACGCGCACTTCGACGCCAACCTGCATGAGCAGAGCGCCGCATCTCACCAGAAGCGGCAGCCCAGCACCGCACCTCACCGGAAGCGGCAGCCGCCTCAGTGCCTTCTCCGAGTTCGAGTCCGCTCGGCCGTGGACTCAGCCCGGAGACGCTCTGTTTACCCGCACCGGCAGCTCGTGCTGACATCGGCTGAATGACGACCACTGTCGGCGGAGATGAACCGCTCAAAGGGCACCTGTCGCCCGTCGACAGCTGCCGTCTCTGTTTGGAGCGGCTGTCAGGCCAGCGATGGGCGCCGACATCCCCGAATACCAGTCTCCGGCTCATAGGACGTCGAGCCGCGGCGCACGGCCGACGGCGCGCCCTGCCGCGCACAGCTGATCCGCCCGCTCGCATAAATTTCCGCTATCTTGATATGTATGCAACAGCGGAACGTGCGTTTATCCCGATTTGAATGTTAGGCGGCGCGATTGCATCTGGTGGCGTTATTCGTGGATGGAGGGCCCTCGGGCGTTGGCACTGAGCCGTCATCGAGGCGGCCGATCACAGCAGACCTCTGACGGTTTGGTAGACGACGTGCAGGACGGGGCGGTTTTCGCCGACGCCTCGAGTGGCGTCTACATTAGGCACACAAGGCGCGGCCGGCGCGGCGCGGAAGCCGGCCGAACCCGCAGAATCATTATCAGGCCGGTGTTGTTATGCAAATTACCGCGTCAAATGATCTGAATGCATCGCTCAACCTGTAACTAAATCCTTCGGTCATGATGGCGGATGGGGATTATTATAAATCACTCCGATCAAAGTCCGCCGTGCCGTACGGCCGGTGAAGCATAACGCGGCGGTGATCAGGCCCGCTGGCGCAACGGACGGCCGACTTCATTATCGTCCGCTCCGCCCCAGACCGGGTCATGACCCGAGTCTGAGCCGCTCGGCCGCCGACCGGCACAGTCCGCGTCTGCGCTGTCCCGTCACCGGCAGGCTCATGACCCGAGCCTGTGTCGGTCTGCACCTGACCTCCGCATGATAAGAGATTCTTGGGACGTCACGCACAAGCGCACGCTTGTCTAGATCTTGGATGATTATCGTCTTTGGTTGGTCCTTGGTGGCGGTTAGTTTTGGTTCCAAAGCGAGCGAGTCAGTACGGTATAGCAATACGGCAAAGAATAATACGGTTTTAGCATACAGTCACACACTGTGCTCGCCAGCTTCCTAGGACGGTACTACACAGCGGGAGCTTCCGTGGCGCGCATCGATCGTACCGCCAATCAGCGGCGGCGACACTCGGCGCCAGCAGCGGTGTGCCTCGGTGCGCACCATTTGCCGCAGAAGGGTGACAACAAGCCTGCCCCGGACGCCCGTCGTATCCCTGCCCATCCCCAGCGCCGCTGGCGGTCGTCAGTCGGCAGTGGAGTTGCCGGAAACTTCTGCTGACCCGTCCCTTGCCCTGGCCAATCCAGCTGAAAGCCCGGAAGGTCGTTTGCCCTCGACAACGGTGATGTGGCAGAACCGATGGCCGACGGGAACCGAGCTCATTCGGGATATCTGCCGAGACGTGGGTGACTGTACGTGCGTGAACTTTTGCCCCATTAAGGCGAATCATGATCTGAAAGTTCTGAAAGCAAATTTGTAGGACATGGTTACCCCGATGGATGATCAGAATACCAAATATCCACAAATAATTCAGCGCACATGCACTTTTACACATATGCTAGTTTATTTCGCTCCTGTTTAAAATCCATTTGCCATTTGATTTATGGTACAAGAAACGGTGCATGACACTTTTTGCAAATATTTGTTTACACTTTTTACACTTTTACGTCTTTTAAGACGCCAATCTGATTACGTTGTCCAACTTCATCTTTGAGGAGTGAAGGCGTGCACGGGTTATACAGCTGAGGTAAGCTCCAGCAATAGAAACTGAGTTGCAAAACATCACCATGAAGCTGAAGCAAAACACACATCAGCAGATGGCAATAACTGTACATGGATCAAGCAAAACGATTACAGGAATGACTGGCAACTGGCTCGTAATCATGTCAAGATGTGCATCAATACTACCAGGGGCTGCATCAGTATGAACACCCGCTCCGTGTCCATACTAGGCAACATGCCAGGATTCAAAGCCCCTTTCTATTTTGGAAGACGGGAATGCAAAACACACTACGCAGATGTGGAAAGCCTTAAGTCCGGTACCGCACGGGAGACAACGCCACAAGTTTTCTGCTCAAAGTCAGCAGGGGATCACTGCCGCTGCTGCCTAATGGAGTCGATTGAGCGTTGCACCAATGACAGGTGCCCCTACTATGAAAACTGGTGTCAGAAATTAAAGTGTGGTCTAAGGTCCGCAGTGATAAGTCCGAAGCATAGTCGGCATTAATCGCATAAGCGTTTTATTCCCGCCAATCAAAATACTTCAGGGGCTTATTCTAGCTGTCTCTCAAGCATAGCAAGAGCTTTAGTGCGGTGTCACGAATCGGCTCTATTTGTACGGCGTGGAATGACACCAGATATTTATCGCATAAACTAGGTGGAATGCTACATTTGGGATGTCACCAAATTAAAAGTTATTTCCAGTCATATGGTGGAATGACAACGATTCTCAGCTATGTAAAGGTGACGGCGGTACCTCGCATACAAGACACTCTTAACCTGACCCAAGTTCTCAGACGTCTGAATTACTCCTACCCATTTACTCTTGCCTCACCGAATGGACGAGACAGACTTCTCATGTCGATAGGTCACCAGATATGTGCAATTCCAGCTACTCTTGCTTCTAGCCCGGCAGATATCAGGAAAGATGATCAAAGTAGGTAAACGATGGGTACAATATTATATAAAAATATTAATATTAATACAATA
The DNA here is from genome assembly GCF_011947565.3 of Pollicipes pollicipes. Taxonomy (NCBI): domain Eukaryota; kingdom Metazoa; phylum Arthropoda; class Thecostraca; order Pollicipedomorpha; family Pollicipedidae; genus Pollicipes; species Pollicipes pollicipes. Next base: position 35,547,066 of record NW_023596297.1, on the reverse strand, counting down.
TTATGATAATATTAATGCAATATTATGATAATATTAATACAATATTATGATGATATTAATACAATATTACACAATAAAAAATTGTACAATATTTTGCGGTTTATCGTGTCGAATTAAGCACACAAGCCTCTAGGGCCTGAACGCTTTCTTTTCACCAATGATCAGCCAGAGATAAAAAAAAAAACAGCCGTGGAACACAGGGGGACACTTTCCTTTATACGAGCCCATCGTTTACCTTCGTGAGTCAAAGCTTCTGACAGTAATGAGATGTGGCCGCTCGCAGACCCGGTGTAATGTGCAAATCGGTTCCGGCTCGTCGGCCATCAAATAAAGCCGCGCGTCTAAGACATCTGCGATGGAGAGCTGTTCATTGGTAAACACGCCGACGATTCTCGCAGTGCAAACCGTAAATTCGATTGGAAAATATACATCACGAAAATTTTCAAGTCATTTCCACAGTCTCTGGTTTATAAGCAGGCATTTGGAAAGTACCAGTCATCGCCGAGCCGTGGGAATGGCCGAGGTCTTGTGAGCCATTTATCACATAGGTCGGCTGGCCAGGCGAGCATTCAATTACAGCGTAAATAAATCAGAAAACAAACGTCGCTTCCGCCCTGCGCAGTCTGCCTCATGCCATTCCTACTACCATACATCCCTCGTCCTCGCCGACAGCCAATACATCTGCGAAGCATATGTAAGCGAGAAAAATGAGGGAGATAATTGATACGACCCATTATCCAGCGAAGTAAAAAGGCATTCTCACAGAGTGTGGAAAGGAATGACACCAATGCGAAGCGATGGATAATCACCGTTACCTGCCTGAATAAATGAATTCGAGGAGTGCCCGGAACAACAGGTCTCTTTAACGCATTCCCTCTAGGCAGACTTCCACTTCATCGTCCTACAGCGGGTATCGATCCAAACGCGGCTCACAACATATGGGGTTAATCTCGACTCCGACTATAAGTATTAAGCGCAGTTCTGATTTGATTCCGCGTCTGGCTCCTGCAAATGTGAACAATTTCTGGAATTGATTCTGATCGGACCAATTCTGAGCCCGATAGGTTAGGATATTGTTCGTTCTGCGGTCTCCATAAAATGCCTTAATAGGACGCATACTCTAGTGGTGATGTAGTTAAATGCAGGTGTGTTACGTACGGTGCAAATAATAGCTGTCAGGATACACTTGTGTGCTGCTGTTTAGATTTGTATTTGAATTGCCTCACATGCAACTTGGATAACTCATCCTTGATTATAAGTCACACCAATAAAAGGAATCGATTCCACTATGACCTAACAGAAAAAGTTAAGTCCGGTTACCACCAGAATCAAGTACAAGTCCGCCTGTAAAAAAGGCTGCGCTATAGTCATGCCCTTTTGCGGGTTTTCCCCACTTGATCCAGATTTGTGTTCCTTTTTTGTTCAGCTTGTGCAACATCCCCGATGAGCAAGGTGACCGCTGGCCACCATCGGCATCAGGGCGATGACAGGTGAGCACGCTCGGTCGGTCGGCCCCGCACCATTACCCGTGCCGGGGCATTAACGGCATCCTAAAGATCGGCTTGGCTGGCCGAGAGCCGGTACCAAAGCGATCCAAATTTGGGGCCTTTGGACGGCACGGCTAGCGTGTAAACAAGCAAGCTGCTTATTCGGATTCGGATCCCAGCTTTTTTGCTGACAAATCATTTAAGTTCAATTGAAACACCTTGCAGCAGCACCCGGGGCGTTGACGATGCACGACGACGGTGACAACATGAGATGACATCGTTTGGTCATAACAGCAAACAACCGACCACATTGATGTGCCGAGGCGTTTGCAGCCAGATCACAAGCCCCAGGCATGAGCCCTCAGCCAAAGCGGAGCCGTATCCAAGGTGACCTCTGCAGGTCGGTGGGGCCGATAGATTAGGGAGATTAGCCCCATGGCACGGGGCCCACCGGTCTGCGGCGGCAGTAAGACGGACCTGGCCGGGCCAGCCATAGATCACGCGGCGTCCACACCACTGCCCGTCCCGGATGGCGAGGTCACCTGGCTGTGCTCGGCAAACCGCCAAGTCGCGGCCACTAACGCGAGCTCGGTGTTGTCTTGTGCTTTGGCATTTCGTCACCGGAAGCGAACACAAGTCACGGAAACTTAAATGCAGTATGTACGCAGAGGGAGGAGGGAGGCCAAGCGTGCTCTACACTGCATGGTACGCTCAAGAACCAATCGCCAGATTAACATGTTCAACAAATGAAGACGGAATCGAACAACTTGCAAGAATCCTTACAGCATGAGCTGTATCTAAATCAGGCTTCCCATCTAAAGCGCAAAAGCGAAAACATGTGGGTGAGGGGGGGGGGGGCGGCCTGTGACCGAGATGCAGCCCCTCCTATTTCGATTTCCTCCACATGGTTTGTCAACAGCAGCTGCGAGAGGAGGATCATAACAGGGAGGTTGAATTGTAGGGTGCGCCTGCAGGAAGGGACCAGCGTCCAAGGCTGCCGCACAGGTGTGATTGCTGCAGTCCGCCGTGTGATCCCGTCTGAACCCCGCTCAAAAGACCGTCATTTCAGTGTCGGATGGCGACCAGCAGTTCCGTCCAATGTTAAAAACACGACGATAATGAATAGCGCACCAGGAAAGTATCAATCAGGCCGGCAAACGCATTCCGGCAGTGGCTCGATATCCGACGTGGCCGCAGCCGACGCGCGACCGCCCGCTGATTGGTCCGCAGCCGCCGCCACGTCCGATTTCGTCCAATGGGCTGCCGGCGTCTGCGGCGGACGCGCTCGCCGCGGCTAATCATTGTCATTGCCGGCCGGCCGGTAATGCCCACACCGGCTGGCCGGGCTCGTCTAATTGTACGCGGCCCGGGCACCCGCAGCGTGATTAGGCGTAATGCCACCCTTCGATGCCGTCCGGGGTGCGCAGGCTCGCGTGGGAGGTGGGTAATGATAGCTGGCTGACGCCCGGCCGACCGGGCCCTCCCCGACGTCAGAGGGACGGACGCCCGCGGGCCGTGGGCGCGGTCAGGGCGCTCGGCGGCAGCCGGCTCTGGGGGACTGTCCGATCCGGCAGGCGCGTGACGGTGTTAGAGCAGGCAAGGCAGAAGACCGGAGCACCAGGTGGCATCAGACACCACCGGCACGTGCCGGGGTCCGGGAAGGGCCACTCTACGACGTGCGTGCAACTGCGTAGAGGAAGAACGGAAAACAAAACAGGCGGGGCTGGCTGGTGTAAATCTAGGGGTGTACCACAAGGCGGAGAGGGAACAGCTCTCGTTTCCTTTTTGCTGGACCGTAGTTTGGTTACATCAGTGACACTCGCCACAGCACGGATGTAGGGTGAGGCAGCATCGGATAGACACCCTTTAACTGTCATCATTGGGACGACAACCTCGAGCAAGCACGTGGCTCATCCCAACACTGCCAACGTGTGAGGTGTCAGTACTGTACGTGGCTCATCCCGACACTGCCAACGTGTGAGGTGTCAGTACTGTACGTGGCTCATCCCGACACTGCCAACGTGTGATCTGTCAGCACTGTACATGGCTCATCCCGACACTGCCAACGTGTGAGGTGTCAGTACTGTACGTGGCTCATCCCGACACTGCCAACGTGTGAGGTGTCAGTACTGTACGTGGCTCATCCCGACACTGCCAACGTGTGATGTGTCAGTACTGTACGTGGCTCATCCCGACACTGCCAACGTGTTAGGTGTCAGTACTGTACGCGCAGCATCAATGGCTACGAACAAAGCCTACAGAGCTGCAGCGAACTGAGCAGGCAGAACTCCGTCGTCTCCGTCAGCACATCACAGCCTGAATGATAGCCGACCTCTCCGCGGCTCCACGCCAGCGGTTCTGCGCAAGTACTAATCAGGTGCATAAAAACTCGTCAGGACACAGCACGATCGCCTCCGGTGCTGATTGAGGCATTATCCATCAGGGGGGAGGGGGCACCGGCTGGCCGGTCGGGGACACCGCACGCCATCCCCACGCGAGTGTGTAGAGCGCTCGGCCACGTACTGCCGCGGGCGGTCCAGTGCACGGCCACTCCCACGCGAGTGTGTAGAGCGCCCGGCCGCGCACTGCCGCGGGCGGTCCAGCGCGCGCTGTGACAGACCCGGGATGGCGGTCCACAGGAGCCCGCCCCGCTGATGGGGTCGACACGGCGCTGACCGACGGAGGACGCGCTCCCGCCGGGTAGGATCGGATCGGGGAGGGGAGGGGAGGGGAGGGGGAGGCGGGAGGGAGAGGGCTGTCGTTTATCGCAGTCCACCGCAGCCTACCGTCGCCCACCGCAGCCGCGTCGACCGGCGGCGCCAGTGGCGGGGCCCTTCCAGGAGCTGTCAGCAGGTCTGCCGGCGCCGTGTGGCAGCGGTGGACCTGCGAGCTGATCAGGCACGCGAGTTTTGGCCAGCTAGCCGGTTTACAGATCAAACGAGGCATGTGCTGCGGTTTGCATTGTTTTCTGGCAAGCTGGGGATCAGATACTACAGGACTTTCAGGCAAGGTATGGAGTGACGAAGAAGCTCGATGTGTTAGAATAAGTGTCCGGCTACTCATCAATAAAATTTAGTTGTATATATACATACATGTGTTTGATTAAAAATAACTGCTGACTTAGTATTAACGGGCTTTTTGATGCATCGTTCTAGTTTCCGGGCCTTTGGCTTGGCATCATCACTTAGATTAAAGATGGTTCGCACAAAATTACTCATATATTCATCGCTCCTTCCATTTTAACGTTTTGAGATCACATATCATCGTCGGAGAAAACTAAATGACACAAGAAATAAGTTTTGAGTTTTAAAGGGTAACAAATTGTGCACTTCTGTTGGAAAACATCTTTTGGTGCGGAGAACACAAATGAAGCATAACTAATTGAGGTAAGACGGAGTCCTACTTTCACCTTGACACATATACGAAACACTCATAATGGGAACACTACAAAAAAACAATGAGAACACTATTGCCACAATCACATCAGTAGTGCTCAGCGCCCACCACCTAATAGTTCAAGAGTTATGCATGAATTGTCTGCCTGTTTAGGGCCGGAGAGAGTTCGTTAAAGAATGCTCATCAAAAAGCTCGTCAATGCTGAGTCAGCAGTTATTTTTAATCAAACATGTATAAAAGAAAGGATTCTGCCAAAATATTTCAACGCATACATGCGTGTGTGTGTATGAATAGGTATATCAACATGCTCTTTAGCGTCAGCTACGTTTGCATTTCACGCGTGCAATTCAGGCAAAAGCAACGCAATATATCCTTTCCTCGTTTAAGAGGAGTGTTAGGATGTAGAAAGCACGTAGGTATATCAATTGGTACCATTTGCTAATAATTTTTCAAACTTTTTATAGCCCACCTATTCTGAAAGATATCCCTCCCATTCATATCCGCAATCAACGTGGGTCATACCTAAATACCACACCAGTTAACGGCACTTAATTGGAGGCCTGTATGAAAACACAAAACTTATGAAAACTTAAAGGCAATGTGAAGCCATTCCCTGTGTTTATCATATCCCAAGCGCAACACGACTGGTGGCTTCCATAAAACAGCAGCGCCGCCCGCGAAGGAAATACAACATTGGCAGACAAACCATCAGGCTCATCCGATATTGCAGCAGGTTCCATAACTCGCAGGACTCAAGGCTAATCCTGCCGCTGGAAAATACAACATCCTGGCTCGGGAAGAACCAAGTACTGCTGTGCGGGCGCCCCTTCACCATGGGCTTACGGTCACCACAGCGACCACATCACCGACCAACGGACGCCCCCAAGGAGAGGTCAGCGCTGACGAATCAGCGCCAGCAGAGCGAAGTCATGCGAGGGGCAGCATCAAGCGCGGGAACGCCGAAACCCGGCGGCGCAGGCGGGGAGGGGAGGGGGCGAACAGGTCCCGCCGGAGGGGAAAGCGAGGGGTGGACGGGTCGTGGAGGTGTGAGGGTCACGGCCGCCAGCCCCCGACGAGCTCGCAGGCCAGTTGCGATGACCTGCGCATTTCGAGCGGCTGCCCGTCACTGTCCCGACCGTATATATTGGGCCCACAAACTGAATTTAAATTTGATAAACGATGCATTGTCGGCCGGGCCGGCAGAGGGGCGGGCGGCAGCGCGCTCAGAATACCATCAGCGGCCTGGTCTGGCCGGCGGGCGGGGCTTCTGGGCCGAACGGGGTCCGGCTCCTGGGCCGAGCCGGTGGGACCACGCGGGCGGACCAGGACCGCGCGGTCCCGGGCTGGAGGCGACGGTCCTGTCACCGTAGGACCACGGCTGACCAGAGATGTATGGTCCCAGACTAAAGCGAAGGGGTCTGCGTGCATGAGACCGGACGGTTGGCCTGCTAATGCACAAGTACTCGCATTAGGGCCGCGGTGGGGTAAAGACGAGACACGACGCGGATCCGAACGAGAACTGCCAGCTCCACCGCGCCGCACACGCCCGCTCCTATCGGCCCATCATCATTGCCCACATCTGTCGTTCCCGCACCTCTTCTACTCCTACCATCGATAACGGATCGACGACTTGGTGTCCCTCAGCCGTCGACGGAGGGGACTGGTTCCTGAGGGCATAGCGTGAGCCGGACCACAGCACAGAGCAACCGGACGAGTTTTTTGGCGGTACATTGTCTCACCAGCAGTGGATGTGTACGCTGTTGCAGTGTTGCGTCTCACAATGTGTACCACCACTCCATATGTGTGTCAAGCTTACGTCTCTACGGCGTACTTAGCGGTCCATTCTATGTGTGCTCCGCTCAGACTTGCTCATCTCGTCCGGAACACGGTGGCGTGATTCGATGTCCTCTTTCTCTGCATATCTAACGTGTCATCGCGCAAGAGACATGTCAAAATTCACATGTAATTATGCAACAGTATTTTACATAAGCGGTCGGGTTCCTTAAAACAAAGCTACTCTTCAGGCACCACCACAGGTTATTTGATTTTCATCACGTTAATGTTCTCATCAACCTGCTGCCAACCGAAAAACGTTTATCCCGCCGCCTTCTGCAATTCCGCGCGGCCAGCGAGCGGTGCTCTGCTCATGCACAACGGTCTGTCGCTTCTCGGCTTCCATCTGCACCGGCCCGATTAGGCCAGTGCAGATGAGCTGGCTATATGAGTTATGGCGATCCGTGCAAAGAGCGGGTTTCTCAGCGGACGTCGCCACCCCCGCCCTCCTCTCCATCGTCGGATCATATTTCTTCCCCTGTCGGAGATACCAGCTGGTCAGACAGAGTTAGTGACCTCGTCGGTGGGTGCAGGTCCCAGCAGCATGGCACGTTGACTCCTCTGTAGGGCTCAGTCCGAGAAAGCATGCATTGGCGTTCACTAGAACATCAGCGGATGCGACTGCTAATGGTACGTTACCGTACAAAGTGACACGCCTATTTTTCGCGCATAATGAAAATAGATCTGGTGTCAGCAGCTCGCTCTGTATTTCCAAGTTTCCAGAGCATACATCATATCGGTAGGTACGCACTTCGTCGCTTTGATCTAATCGTTACGCGAAATTTGAGGTGCAGCACACGCTGCGAGTTACGACTCTGCAGCAACCGCAAAACACGGTGCCATTAAAAGTGTAGATAAACGGACACCATGATTCATTGTTTGCGGCCCGCAGATTGCTGTGCTCTTGTCAGTCTATCCACAAAAGCCGTTATCTCGTTGAGGGGTTGCTTGTAAGTCAGCAGCACGCCCTTGTCCTTAGTGCATCGGTTTAGCGGTATACTGCTGTCCAAGTCAACAGCGCTGGCCTCTTATTTGCACTGCTTTCGAGGACTTCGTGCGTCTGACGCCCTGCAGGATGGTCAACACCTCTAGCACATACAGCGTGACGGCCCAGGAGAGGGTGAGACAACACCAGTTGAGTGTGCTGCCGGTCGGAAAGCGACTGAAAAGCCCCAGCACCGCGGAGGCGATCGAATCAGTGGATCGGAAGCCAGGTCCGGGATGTCAGAGCCCTGATGCGCGGAGCTCTGCGGGGCCTGGGGAGAGCCACCTACCACAGTCGTGCGCCAAAGCGCGGAACAGCGCATGATGCAAGCGCGGCGGTAATCTGGGGCTCAGATCCACTCGATGCTGCGCAGCGATCCCAGACACGAACGCTCGCGGTGCTCCTACCTGCTCCACTAGCACGAGTGCGCAGCAGGCTTCGAATGCCTAACATGCAAGGCGGTAAGCCCTTGCTAGACGTCAGAGCGCGGTCGGTTTTCTACAGCTTCATGCCGCGCTCGGGGAGAGCGGCGGTGAGCCAGGGGATTAGATGCACCAGCGGAATGCACTCCGCAGTCAACACCTCGACTGGGCTCGACAGTTGTCCATGCAGTCGGGCTCCAATGAAGCACCCGCAGCAGTCTGCGACACAATAAGGGTCCCGCCCTCGTACTCTGCTGGGATGAGACAGCTGCAACACGGTCGCAGCTGGCTGTGCGCAATACCCAAGTCCTGCACTCACCCTCAGCTGCGATGGGACCCAAGTACCATCTTTAAAGGCGGCCGTTCTCAGGCACCAGTCGCGCACTCTTACTCGGCCCCAATGAGATCCGAGTCCCACCCTCGTGGGCGACCGTTCCCAGGCACGAGTCGCGCACTTTTACTCGGCTCGGATAAGGTTCGAGTCCCAGCCGCGCGGGCGGCCCTTCTGAGGCACGAGTCGCGCCCCGCCAGGACCGCAGCCTGACTCGGGTCGGCCTCTCTGCTGCAGGGTCGCCGCTGGAGTCCAATCAGAGGGTCACGACGCGACACGCCGTGATTGCACCGGGCCGCCGTGATCACGGACACAATTCCGCGGCGATAAGCGATGGTCACGACGCAGCGGCGCGCCGCTTTACGTCGCATTCATCGCCCCCGCGCCGCCCCGTCTCTTCCACTTTGGCCCCCGCCCGGCTCAGGACCGCTTCATGAGGCGGCACGGCTGGCCGGCCAGACCCCGCGTAACGCGTCCCGCTGCGCGCGGACCGCATGCAGTTCGCGACACGACTTCCGGCTCACAAGTCAGAAAATAATTGCCATGTCCAGCGGAGATTTAGTGTCATTGGGAGGCTGCTGGCTGCGCGGTGGCGGTCCGGGCGGGACTCTTCTGAGGACGCCGGCCATCGCCGGCGCTGTAGGCGACCGCAGTTATGTCCCCGCCATGATGAGGCCGCCACCGCAGAGAGCCTGCGGATGTCGGGCGCGCACACGTGGCCACCTCAGAAAGGCCTCCCGGGAAGCGCGAACACTGGCTCGCGCGTGGTTGCGTTGAATGAAGTCGGTTCTGAATATTTGTTTTCGGACAGGCTGGCAGCTAAGTAACGAGAGGCAGGTCCTGCGCCCGTCCACTGTCAGGCACAGGGACGTGTACGTAGTTGTGCGGCCTTGGCCACGTTCCACGTACCTCGCCGCTCGATGGCCCTCTGTTCAGCGGCGGCACCCACCGGCGCAACCCCTTCGCGCTGCGTGCCTCACCGTCACCCTGACGAACCGCGGAGGCGCGACGAATGCCGTCTTGTTTTCGCCGCGCGCCTGTGGCCAATCGGCCAGCCTTCCGGCGCGGCTGCCATTGTGCAGGGCCGCCTCCCGCCGGGTGCGGCCCGGTAATATGCGCATACGTTTCCTGCCGTCTGACGGAAGCATGGCCCCACAGGAGGGTGCCGTCTGCACACTTGTTGTACGGCCGCGGAGCTGACGCGGTGGCCGGGGTGCGCTGCGACTCCCCCGAAACACGGCATGACCGGCGGGCTCTGCTCCGGGACACCATCGGCAGACTGATGACGGGACGCTTCTGCCGAGCGTGGATGGGCCTCTGACGGGTGCCGTGTAAAGATGATGAGGGTATTTTAGAAGTTCTGTGCTATCCGCTGTGCAACCAGCCACCGCGTGAAAATCACGCGTGCTCTGACGACCAGCCACCGCTCCTCTCCCCGCTGCGCGGGCCGCTGTCCCTGTCTGTCAGGTATGTGGGGGAAACCGGCCAAGGTCCCGCTCGTTCTCTCGGCGGAGGCCACCGTCGCGTGCAGCTCAGACAGTTCACGGAGACCGGCCGGTGATCGACAGCTGACGCGGTCTTTTTGCCGCGAGGCGCGCGGCACCGGTCCGTTTTTGCCCAGCCCACGTCCTGCGGCACGGTGACGGCAAAAACGCAGGGCGCACACAGCACACTGAGACATTGCGCACAGATGGACCGTCCGCACGGCCGGCCGTGATAGCGGCTCCCGCCAGTCAGCTGTTTACGGTCGGAGACGGTCCCTCTTCTGCGACAGCGAGTGGCAAATACTCAGCATCCGGCAGCGCCGCAACGATGACGCCCGAGCTCCAATCCATTCTGACCGACCGGAGTTGACCCCGCCCTCGGGCTCTGCAGCCATATGCACCGAACTACCACCCTCCTCCCCACGCGTGTCTCGGCCGAGGCACCCCCAGCTCGCGCCCGGCGCGGCTCGCTCTCTGGACCGTTCAGCACACCGCCGCCGGCCGAGGTGCCAAATAGCCGGCGTGACCCGGGCCAGGCCTGCGCGTGACCCGTCGCTGACCCGTGTAATCGCCCCGGCTCTGATGGATGCGCCGCTGATACCATCTCCGGCTATGGGTCAAACGACGGTAAAAAGCCGGACGGCCGCCCGACAAAAAGACTGGCGTGTGGCGCCTCAAAATTCAGAGATGCCTCGATAGCCACGCGGCGGCGTGGTTACATCACGCATCGGGATGGCTGCAAGGTGACAACAGCCCGGAAAAGCCGCCGGGTCGTGCCCGTCCAGACCAGCTGCGACACTTTTAAGGCACCGCATGCCGCGCGCAGACAACCCCCGCTGGCCGTGCGTTAAACGGAACACCGCCGACCCAATTAAACCGCGCTGACCCGTCCCGTGATCCAGTTTAATTGGCAATGATTAGGAGGCGCTGCACCGCCAGCTGTTTGAAGCGCGCCACGGCGCGCCGCCAAAACGCGCGCCGCCAGGCGCGGAGAGACGGGCCAGAACGGCGCGCCGGTGGATCTGGGGCGCGCCGCTGACCCCTCGCGGCGCGCTGGATGTGACCCCCGCGACCCGCGGCTGGGTCAGAGACGGGCCCGTCCACCGGATGAGGTCCCAGCATCGGGTGGATGGGATCGAATCACGGCGCTGTCGCAACGGACACGCCACCTCGGTCGTGGACCAGGTATAGCCCGGAAACGCACAAATGTCCCGTGAATCAGCCCACGCACACGAGTCATGAGAGTCGTGAATCAGGCAGGATGTACTGTATGCGTCCACCCTAAGCGGCGAGGCTGCGCTTGATTGACAGCTTTCCCTGCCGCCACCCCACACCGCACACGGACACAAGAATGGCGTTTTCTACCGAAAACGCGGCCGTCGGTGACGGTGACGAGCCGCTCTCCAGTGGTGACTTTCCAGGGCTGGTGACCGCAAAACAGCACACCCCGACAACGTCTGCTGACACCGCTGCCGTCCCTTGAGCTAGGTGGCTTAACTCCTGATACTGCGCGTCAGCTAAGCCCTGGCAGCAACGTGGCTTACAAGACTCGAAGTGGACCTGAAAAATGTGAGCGATAGCCGGTGGCCAGGCAGCGCGCTGACATGAGTCGATAGAGTCAGATCGCCCAGTCCACCCGAACGGCTTTAAAACCACTGCGATACACGTCGATAACGCCTGGTATAAACGGATCGCGGGTGGGATCTCACGTGCGCGCGGGCTGCGTACCCCAGACTGCACAGCGCGGACGGCACACGCGTCACCAAACCTGTTTGGTCTTATGCTGTCTCCAAGCGCGGCCGGCCAACTTGTCAGGGCGGCCCAGCCGTCGCCGCTGCCGGCTCAGTCCAGCTGCAGAGCCAGATTTCGGCCCGATATGAAGCCTCCCTATTTAGTTCGACAGCTTTATTACCTCCGCTGTAGGAGTGGATGGAAACTGCCAGGCGTCCGCTCCATTCGCCAGCGTAGATGTACTGACAGCACGAACAGATTGCCGCTTACATACTTCTGAACGCATTTTGCAGCTGCAAATGCCTTTCCCTGTGGGCTTTGTGTTGCCAATGCAATGGCTCGTCAGCGCAAATAACGCTGCGGAAATTCACACCAAATGCGCCATTCTTCCGGCGCCAAACTATTCACTCAATGCCCCAGCACGATAAGCCGGGTGGCATTGCTGAACGGTCTCATCAGACTGTATTCCACCTTGAAAGTTCACTGTCTGAGCCGGAGAAAATCGGCGGGAGCTGGCGCCGCCGCGGCCACCGGACAGTCCCGGCGGCCAGTCCAGGCACCGCTCGATCGGCGGCCCGCTCGCCGCACGAGATTATCCCCGATCATCTCATGATTATTGATCGTCCGCCCGGCAAGTTATGACCGCGGAATGTCACGGCGCCAAGCTTATTTCGCCACGAGCCTTTATCGGCGCCCAGGTCGCCTCATTATGAATATCCGCTCGCCGGTTTATGAACGTTTCGTGCCGGCCTCAGACGCCGGGCCGCCGATGCTTATCGGTCGGTCCATTTTTGATCGGCCATCCGGCGATGGCCAGAACAAGAGCGCCGCGCCGCCGCGGCCCCGCCCCTCCCCTTCCCACGGCCGCGCGATCGGCGGCTCCGCAGCTTCGCGGGACATGACCGTCCGGCTCGGGTCAGGGCCGCCGCCGCCGACGCAGCTCCGCGGGACATGACCGTCCGGCTCGGGTCAGGGCCGCCGCCGCCGACGCAGCTCCGCGGGACATGACCGTCCGGCTCGGGTCAGGGCCGCCGCCGCCGACCCAGCTCCGCGGGACATGACCGTCCGGCCTGGGTCGGGGCCGCCGCCGTCGCCGCCGTATCACATACACGGCCAACGGTTGGCGGCAGGTGAGGGTCGTAACATCGACGGGAGACCCCGCACCGGCCGTCGCCGATGGGTCGTGGAGAGGGGGAGGGCGGACGGGGATGGCCGTCGCCGGGCGGCGGGGCGCCTGAGCGGTTAGTATGGGTGGCGGACCCATACTGACCGCTGGCGGCCGACGCACCTTCCGACAGCATTACGGGGGATGCTCGGAGGGCTGAGGGGGATGGTGGGAGGGCTGAGGGGGATTGTCGGAGGACTGAGGGAAATGGTCGGAGGGCTGGGGAGGTGCCACACCGGCGCTGAGACCAGAGAGCGCGGTCAAAGACGCGCGTGCCATAAATCTGACTCCGTTGAAGCTTCACATCGCAGGCTTCACTTTGATCTGGTAGGGAGGAAGTCTGGATGTGACAACGAGAGAAACTAAGGCATCCTCTCTCAAATAAGCTCTTCTTGGGCTCAACGCTTAAACAGAGGGAATAAAAACTAGAAAACCAACGTAGAAAATCGCAACAGTGATTAACAAGCGGGTTTACCGCCTGCAGGGGTTTCCCGCCCAGACTCGCACAAATCAAAACGCCCTACTTTCCCGACGCACAGCTGTCGACAGTCCACCCTGGCACGCAGCTCCAGCTACCCCCAGCTCCAGCCCAACCCCAGGCCTAGCCCCGACGCGTGCGACCACGGTGAGAGTGTGGGTACAGAGCACGAGCCAGGAAGCGTTCATGTTCGGTCACACCGCGACTCACGTGTTGACAACAGCGCTGCCAGAATCGGGAGGCGATCCATTGCTGCCGCCGCCCTCCGCTGCGAGTAACAAGACGCCGCGCCCCACCCGGGCCCGTAACGAAGAGGTGGGAGGATGCGGCAGGGTCGTCATCCGCCCCGACCCCAGCCCGCAGCGGCCGAGACGCGCCACCCCGGCTGTTATCGGTCGCCCTCGGCGCTGTTTTTCCGAGCCGCCGCCGCTAACGAGGCTTCTCAGGCGACACCTGGCATGTGCAAAATGGAGGGTGTGGGCCATCGGAGCTGTCACCAATGGTGATGGACGGTGACGGCTGACAAGTGGGCCGGGCCGCTGGTGCTGGCGCTGGTGCTGGGAGGGGTCCGGCGCGTCCGTCTGTTTATGTATGCACATTCTGCGGCGGGGATGCCGAGAGTGGCGAACACGCTAATCAGAGAGGCGCCGTCGGCCTCAGTCCGGCTCTGCAGTCGCACAGGAATTCCAACAAATGCCAGAGACGCTGTGTCGGCATTTCGACGTTCTCTGATGGACAAGATCATTAGTTCTCCTCGCTTGTTTAGATCCCTTTTTCCTGCATGCTGGGATGACGGGAGGTGTCATTCACGTGTTCGGGCGCCGTTGGATGCATGATGGATCGTCTGAAGAGGATTACCGGAGCCCTTTGATCTAGGGAGGTTCAAACAATGCCGCCTCGTTCGTGTATCCCGACAAGCCAAAGAATGTCGCGTGAAACCTGACAAGAACACTAAACCCGTGCCATGGTAATGGCCCCTATCTGTTCTAAGGCAAACTCTGTGTGTGGTTAGAACAGCCATGAGTCCGCACAGGGTGTTAACACGACGCACTAACTTTGCTGGCTGTAAATAAAGTCATCTGACGAAATGGTATCCCCCGGCATGTCCATTTCAATCGTGTAGGAGGTAAGGATAAGGCCGATTGCAACACGATTCTAATTTGATGATCCACCTCTCAGCGCATCAGCACCAAGAGCGGTCTATTCACTTGATAATTTCCTGACAAGGCTCACTTATACATGGTTCTACCACGTATTCATGGCGCTGCTGCAGGTGTATGCTATCTAACGTCAGTAATACGAAATGGGAGGCATACCCAAGGATGGTCGCGTCCTACAATGATGTCATTTTGTGCGAGCTCCCGATGAGATGAAGAACGCCGAACGCCAGCACACGACAGCTCCAAAGAAGACCCACTTCCTACTATCATTCGTTCTTGAGCTCACGACGCACGAATGATCAGATAGCCTTGCTCTGGGCGCTCACGTTTCCGTCAATAAAGAGGTCTCCGGGCTGTCTGAATGCAGGCGGATGACAAATTATCTCGGTCATTCATGAATAAAACTAAATCCTTCGGGGATCCGCCGCCGCTGTATAATTCAGGCGGAGCGCATTATCTCAGAGCTGTGGTGACCGTTTGGTTCGGCGAGCCAGAAGGCCGTGCTGTCGGCCGGTAAGCGCTTCGTTCCACTTTCGCATGGGTTGTCAGGTGCCAGGGCCTAGGGAAAATGTAGCACACACCAGGATCGCCGTGATGCGATGGGGAGCTCAGCTTCGCGTTTCACCATCGCCAGTTCCTGGAGATTGTGAAAAATGGCGTAAATGTATCTACATGAAACGATACACTCATTATGCTGTTCATAACTTCACAGCCGCAATTAATGCTTCTTCCTCGGCATCAAGGACAATCACCGCAGGTAGATTAAGTTGCTTTGTCATCTCAAGCTTATCTGGCATGACTGCAACCATGACAGGCCTCTCGCAAAGCTATCTCAACGCTGCCAGAGGAAACGATCTACCCCTGGCTATGGTCAGAAACAGAGACGTAACATTCTGGCCCGCCAGTCTCTAGCCCGTCACAGTCTGGAGGGCTTTTGCTGGGCCGTGGTTCAGACTTGGCAGGTTATTACGGCTTACCTATCGTTTTCAACAGGTAAGTGAGGGGGCTTATTCTTTCACCAGTCTTTGTCTTACTTACTACTTACTTTTATACTCTTTTGTCGTTTACTCTTTGAAGTTTACGTTTCCATTACAAATCTTTCAAATGCGGTAGAAAATCTTCATGCCGAATCAGGTATGAGAATTTCACACCTCGATTGGAAACATGCATCGATAAGGGCCCGATAGTCTGAGATACCCTATTCTGCGATAAGAATAATATACCACCAGGTATCAGGTATCTGCAGATAACCCATGACAGACATGACACATCAGATTGCTGATACACAAATAGCAATTTTATGCAAACACCCCAGGGTAGCATAACAACATAAACCGAAGTTATCGACACATAACACGATATGTGTGAAAAGTAATTGTATATATTCTACTAGGGGTAGTAGTAGGTTGAACACCAGTGATAGATGACTACTTTATGTAAACACAGCAACATACCGCACTTGGCTATTTTTATGACGATGTGGTGCAACAAAGTCTTACCTTTTATGCAAAAGCCATTCTTCGGAATTGATATGAATGATCAATGAAATAACCAGTGAATGGGTAGGTTGACTTCCAATGCCATGATCAAGATCACTGGCTAGAGGAGGTCGGCGACAGTCGATGCATATATGCGCCACGTGTGCATCGATTGTGCGATATCATGGAAGTGAAGATACGGAAATGCCCTGTATCATAATCTTGTATACGTTAGTGCATTCATGATGTGTTTGCGAAATAACAATGTAACGTAAATAGCAAAGTAAGTTTTATGGTAAGCATTCTTTGCATCCGTAGTACCTACATGATACACGGCGACATCTCACTAAAACACTGACATAATGGCTGCTGTAAGAACCACCTTCAGCTGACGTCCCTACCTATCGTAATCAAGCACCTTGGCCACCCCCAAAACACAAATAGTCATTGCAAAAATGGCATGACAGGTTATTTGAGTGTATTTGCCTACCGAAAAGGTTTGCATCTGGTGTCTGTCATTTCCATACTAGTCGGTGCCGAGAATTTGGTTCAACATGTGACGTCAATAGACCACCAGGCAAAGCTCAGAAAATTGCAGTCATCGAACGATATGATTATTCCATCTACGTGTTGTGAAAGTTTTGTCTTGACATCAACGATCTTTTCAACGCAAACCACCGTTGACTGATGCGATATATCTAGCATGTTTGGGAGTTATCATGCAGGATGGTAGGGCTTGCTGCCGGCTCATGGTTAGGAGGATTTTTAAACGCAGAGGTGTCGCCTATTTTCGGCGTCCCCCCAGTTCGTACCAGTGGTATACTCCATAATAATGACGGAAAAATGCATCAATAGTAGGGTCTGTGGAAACAAGTTCTGCACACTGCTATGATATGAAAGTGCTTTTAAGTGGCGAACAACATAAGGGATTTGGCGCACTCGTTTAAACACTATGTGGCTATTTCGCACATGGCGGCAGCGTTAGCGGCGGCGCTATCAACAGTGTGACGCTTCTCGCCAGCGACAGCGTTATGATTATTGTGGAGGGTCCTGGATTCCGAAGGACTGAACTGGCGTCCGAAGCTTGTGCACTCTCTTCCGCTTCTACCGCCATCTTGGCGAGAACCCCATGTGGACACTGTTACTGCAATACCGCAGATAAGGTGAACACTTGGCATAATAAACCACGTGCTCTGCGCCCGCCAAATTTGTGTGACCATCTGGCTGAGGTAATGATGGCCAGTGTGACCACCTGGCTGTGAACATGATGGCCAGTGTGGCCGCCTGGCTGAGGTCATGATGGCCGGTGTGACCCCCTGGCTGTGAACATGATGGCCAGTGTGACCGCCTGGTTGAGGTCATGATGGCCGGTGTGACCGCCTGGCTGTGAACATGATGGCCAGTGTGACCGCCTGGTTGAGGTCATGATGGTCAGTGTGATCGCCTGGCTGAGGTCATGATGGCCAGTGTGACTCCCTGGCTGTGAACATGATGGCCAGTGTGACCGCCTGGTTGAGGTCATGATGGTCAGTGTGACCGCCTGGCTGAGGTCATGGTGGCCAGTGTGACCATCTGGTTGAGGCATCATGGTCAATGTGACCGCCTGACTGAGGCCATCATGACCGCCTCCCCAGGATCCCCCCCCCCCTCCGCTCCCCTGATATTCGTGTGTTGTGACCGCCGCATTATTCATGCATAAGGCGGCGTTCGTCCCCGGACTGACTCTCGCACCAGCTCGGGCAGCCTTTACCGGGAGCTGCCACTATACGCAGCTCAGCGTCTGCCCCACACATATCACTCCTACACAGGCTGACTGGAAGCCCGAAGAGCCCCAACAAGCCCGGCCGAAGGGACGTGGCAGCAGTCAGCTGACCCGGATACAGTGCGGAGCCAGCTAGCTGATTATGCGCCCGGCTGGAGCGTTCATGTTGCCAATGCGCATATTTGGGTTCGGCGTCGAGCGAGTGTCTATGAATGATGCTGTCATACATGTCACCCTCGACACAACATCTTGCAAAGTGGCCTGTTCGGAAAAGTGTATTCTCGAAGCCGAGCTGAGATCTCTATCAACAACTAGCCTCATCTTTGTGGTGGCACAACATTAGAGAGCGTTCTTAACGGATATGACTTGATGCATGGCGCTTGAGGTAGGAGAGCCACTGCATCGACATGTGACGAGATATCATTGTATATGTATCGATTCGGTGCATGTTTTGCACCTTTAAATGACTTGTTGCGATTTGCATTTTACGGGGTACCTCCACCTTTCATACATCATTTCTTTGGTCCGCACAATAAGCATATGATATATATATATATATATATATATATATATATATATATGCATATATGCATATATGTGTGTGAGTTTATGTGTAAATATACAAACATATATGTACGTGCTTGGAAATACAGCAATCCGCTCCTTGTCTACATCCCACTATTTCACGCCTTCGAAAG
This sequence comes from Pollicipes pollicipes, assembly GCF_011947565.3. Lineage (NCBI taxonomy): Eukaryota > Metazoa > Arthropoda > Thecostraca > Pollicipedomorpha > Pollicipedidae > Pollicipes > Pollicipes pollicipes. The sequence continues at coordinate 35,528,656 of NW_023596297.1, read as the reverse complement.
AGCATCATACGTGCATGATGCATCCTTTACTAACCCAGCTGCTGTCGACTGCACGCATGCCAGAATCACAGAGACTTGTCGGTCAAGCGCGGCCTCACTAACCGCTCCCACCCGGGCTTCCAGTCCACCACGCCATCCCGGCACGGGCAGGCGGCGGCGCGGAGGAGAGGGGGCGGAACTTCACACGTCAGCGTGTCCGGCCGACCGCTCCGACCGCAGCGGCATCGGCGCATTTACATGTGCTTCGGCCGCCAAACACGCGCGGAATTCGCCCGCTGGATGTCCGTTCGCTGTTGTCATGACAGCCCGGGCCAGTGGCGGCGGTCGGCTCTATTTTGCGCCCCTCAGCAGCTAAGTGCGTCTAATGGTGCAGCATTGTGCGCGCGGAATCGGTCGCGATATGGGGCGGAAATTAAGTCAACTCTGTCAATAGGACGATTGTGTGCGCCCCGAAAGGTGTTAAAGTGCGACGGCGGCGGCGGCCGGGCAGGGGGCGGGGCTGGACGCGGAGCTTCCTGGCAAACAGGGCACCGCCACCGCCAGGGCAAACACAGCCGGCTGTCGCGCGGGAGGCGGCGGCGGCGGCGGCAGCTGTCACCGGCGAAACGCCCGGAGAAGTGAGGCACCTGCTCGACCGCGCTCGCTCAGACGGTCTGGGGCGCCGCCCGCAGCGGTCCCGCTTCAGCAGTGCCCCTCCCCCCCCCCCCCCCCCCCCCACCTCCCCCGGCCATGGAAGGCCCTCGACGTTCTGGGACGAGCCCGGGGCACAGGGTCGGACGGTCCCGCTCTCATGGTGGCCCGTCTTGATCGGGTCCCGAGTTCGTACACAGAGCAGAGGGTATCGCGGCGACCGTCGGCGGAGGGGGAGGAGCATCGCAAATCCCCCTTCTGCCCGAAGGGGATTAGACTACCGTTATTGCAAAAACAGCTTAAATTGATGTGCCTCGTGTAGATTTTCTCAAGCCCACACGGTCAACCGGTCAAAGTAGCCTGATCTCCTGGAGAACCGCTTAAGAGAGCCGTAGCCCGACCCGCGGGAGCCGACTGTTGAGGGTGTGTTCAGCACCTCTCGGGGGCTCCATTGTGCCGAAGTGACTGGGGGTGTGCGGCGGCCGGTCTGTCCACAAAGGCGGCCAGGCAGCCCGACTTCACACGCCCAGCGGCGCGGGCCGGGACGCAGCCGTCTCCTGCCGACAATTGCCTTCATTAGCTGGCCGGAGCTGCGTCGAGCCGCGTAATCTGTTCCTTTACAAATTTTACACCGGTTGAATAATGCGTCTCCCCTTAGAAAATCATCGGCTTCGAGTCGATTATTCTCGGGTCGGTCGCCGGCGGCCGTCCGGCGCTTTTATGTTTAGGGAAATTTATGTGCGGGTCGAGCGAAGCGGGCGGGTGTCGGAATGGGGCCCTCTCTGCGACTCTGAATGGATGGCAGGCCGGACGGCCGGGTCTGCTCCCCAGCGCCCATCAGTTCGCAGGGGACGACGACACGGCCCGAAAATTACCGACCCCGCCGGAATGTACAAGATCTATACCCGGACAATGTGTAATTTTGGAGACGTGAGAACATTATTACACGCACCGACCCCTTCACCGATGCTGTGTTTAACTTTTTGCGGCGCGCTCGTCGGGCTTCTCGGGGAATTCGGCGTCGACGAGAGGCCCGCATGGCATCCGTGACCGGCCGGGCATCCCGTGAGATCCGAGGGCCGACTTCAGCGCGCCGCGGCCGCCCCATCTCCGGCACGTCGCGTCTGCAGCGGCGCGCATACCGGCGCTCGGTCGGCTCCTATTTTGTGGGACGATTAGCAGAGCAGGCGTGTGCATGCCGCAAGACAATCGATGGGGATTAACGGCAGCGTGACTCTGGTCCGGCCGGCTGTAATGGGACGACCGGGTATCGGTGCCCGAGCGCTGAGCATCGGTACCCAAGAGCCGGGCATGGGTACCCGAGCGTCAGGCATGAGTACGCGAGCGCCGGACATCGGTGTCCGAGCGCCGAGCATCGGTGTCCGAGTGCCGGGCATCGGCGTCCAAGCGCCGGGCATCGGTACCCGGGCGCCGAGCATGGGTACCCGAGCGTCGGGCATCGGTACCCGGGCGCCGAGCATGGGTACCCGAGCGTCGGGCATGGGTACCCGAGCGCCGGACATCGGTACCCGAGCGTCGGGCATGAGTACCCGGGCGCCGGACATCGGTACCCGAGCGTCGGGCATGAGTACCCGGGCGCCGGACATCGGTACCCGAGCGTCGGGCATGAGTACCCGAGCGCCGGACATCGGTGTCTGAGCGCCGGGCATCGGTACCCGGGCGCCGGACACGGGTACCCGAGCGCCGGACATCGGTGTCCGAGCGCCGGGCATCGGTACCCGGGCGCCGAGCATCGCTGCCCCAGCGCTGGGCGCAGCGTCGCTCGCCGCCTCGAACGGGATCGGAAGTAATCCATGCAAGCGGCATGGGCTCGGGCCGAAGGTGGAGACCTGCGAGCTGTGCTGGCGAGTGGTTCAGGTAAAGACGGACATGTGATGAGGAGATCCGTCCGCAATATGCAGCGGTCAGGACTCGTGTGGTTCAGGATGTCGAATATTCATGAGTCGAACATGTCGTTTGGAGTTCAATTTGCAGCATGCACTGTTCATCCGCGTAGTTACACCCGGACGATCTCTCGTGCATCCGCGCGCGTGTATAGTGCCGGCGGATCGCTACACTCACCGCATCCAGACCGCAACACGTGCAGAGGCGGTCGCCTCAGCGTCAAGACATCGATTATCCACCGACAGAGCAAACAAAATCGCATGGCTTATCGGCCGCGAGTGTGGCCACCTCGCGGCTGTTTGCGCGCGCCGATGTGGCGCTATCACGAGATTGAGATATAACAATCGGGCGCCCTCGGACGGCCCAACGGTCGTCGCCCGGCCAACGGGGCCGTCTCACGGGATCCGACCGTCCACGGTAACTGGCCGACTCGGCGGTGATTGTCCCGGCATTCCGCGGTCGCGGCCAGTCCGCCGTCGAGGCTGAGCAGGCGCCGATGCGACGGGGCGAGCGGGAGGGTGGCATGGTCGGGCGCGGCGGCGTGCGGGGGTGCGGCGGTGACCGCCCCCTGCAGACGGCAGCTTGGAGCTCACCAAATATCAGACGGTCGTCGCTCGCTTGGTGAACATCCGGGAGACGAACCTATTTTTGGCAGCCATGTTGACTGCGCAAATGAGACGTTGGTGTAAGTACTGTAAGCGTTGAGCATCGAAAACTCGCATTCAGGTGCGATGAGATCAAAGGACGAAATCACTATTTCACTCAGATCACAGAAGTACTTTTGGACAGCTGGAGTGGAGCGTTTCAAGGGTAGCTCTGCATCCTCATGTTATGTGCAATTGCCTTTCGGTTTCGCTCACACTGGCCTTATATCGGCACCATCTGGTGACCACCCCTATTGTCATATCCGGCAAACCGTCCCCGCGAACCTGTAAGGGAATAGTTGCATGTGCAACCAAAACGTAGCAATGGGCTAAGTACATCAGCTGAAAGGAAGGCTTTGTTTCTATGCATGAACGTTTAAAACGCCCTTTAACCCAAAATGGCTATCTTGAGTGTTGAGTAAATAAGACAAAGAGGATAGACATGTTAAAAGGACACCTGTGGCAGCGATTACTCAGGAACACATCAAAGGCGCACATACAAAACATACCTCAGGCACACGCACCAACGTGTGCACACCCACACCCACACACACACACCCACACCCACACCCACACCCACACCCACACCCACACCCACATATATATGTATATATATATATATATATATATATATATATATATATATATATATATATATATATATATATATGAGCGTGATTGAAAAGAAAAGTTGCCCTGTATATGGCAGGCAAGAGCTTGCGATTCGCCGGTAACACGTATTTCGTGAAGCAGGCTTCTGGAGTGTCGTTGGTAGAGCTGACTGGCAACAGGCCAGCCCAGTTCCCCACGCACGTTCGAGACATGATCAAATTTGCGGCGGCTGGAGTAGATGCGCAGCAAAAATTTCAGAATATTTTGGAGGCGTGGTGTGTTTTTCTCCGACCCGTTGTCACAGATGGCAAGGTAGTAGTGAGCATGCGGAAGGAGCAAGGCATTGGCCAGGGTAGGCAGAAGGTCGGGCGGGATCTGAGACGCGCGTGGGACAGCTCGATGAGGATACCGTTCCACTTTTTGACGAGGGTAGATACGTGAGAGTCCCAGGTAACGTGCCTGTCGAGCACTACGCCAAGGTTCCTCATGGTGGGACCCTCACGCACTGCGTCCTCGCGGAACGGAACAGCTATGGGAGACATGCCTGAGCTGAATAATATTCAGCTGACAGCTGGCTATGACACGTCAGCCAGCTGGGTACGACATGAAGGATTGTATAGGTTCCGGCCCTACCTGACCCTAAAAGCTTGCCTCGCCTAGCCCATGCCCCACACAGTCCCTCATTTTTCTCCCTTTAATGTGAAAAGTAATCGATCTAAAACCCTGCAATTAGAACTAAAAACAGGAGAAAACTTATGCTAGTTGACAAAACCTGCCCTACGTTTCTAGTGACCTTTATTTAACGATAACTTGTAATGCGTACTGAACTGTGCGAGCATTCTCAATGCGTGTCATACATGACAGAGATGTCATCAGGGGGACAGGTTCGGCATGTAGCAGTGGTCTGAGTATGACGCGGAGCTGCCAGCTGTGTGCAACGGCCTTGATTTATGCCGGGCTTTGCATTTAAGTGCAACATGTGCTGCTCCGATGTCCCTATCAGAGACGGGGAGCTGGACCAAGCGCGACCGCTTACCATGTTGCCATCCACACGGGTGGCGGTTAGCAGCAGCACACCTTCCAGCTTCTGTTAAGTTGCTATGCGAATCGAAAACGGGCCAAAGAGATCAAGCTGACACCCTGGGAGGACCATTCGGCGCGTTTATATGTCCACATGTGACGCATGCTCACAAGAAAGGCTTAATGACATGGCCTAATAACAGAAATATCCGTATGCGCTCCAAGCCAAATATGGCATCAATCGGCGTGGCTTGCAGCAGATGTTAGCGCATCACAAAACCTCGCTATTCTCAATTTGGTACGGATGATGCTGCACCGTTAGTCTGGCGGGATACGACCCGTTACCAGCGACTTTTGACAAGTGTTGAACGCACTCATGTCGAACCAAATCAATGAGTGTCTAATCCTACTTTAAACAGCGAAGTTAAATTCCCAATCATTACCGGTTCAGCGTGGGCATAACCGCAGCAAACCAGTCGCAGCTGCTTAGAATGCATCAATTGAATAGCATCACCAATCATCACCGATTATATCTCTGCTGCAAATATTCTAAATGTGTTGTCATTTAAATTACCTACTTTGCACGGCTATCAAGATGGTGATTAAGTACACGACAGACATCAACTACCAATATTTCGCTCCAGCATAATGGCATAACAGTGGTTGATGCACCGGTCGGCAGCGAGTGGATGAAATGGAGTCATTTCCATTTCAACGACTGGCCCCTCCATATCAGGAGACGCGTGAAGAGACGGCAAGACTCGTCCCTGTCAGAGGTCGCCTCTAAACCACTCGGCAAGTGATGACGACATGGGTGCGGCTGGGGCGCAGAACATGGGGCGGGGGGGGCGGGGCGGCTGCTCCTCCTTCTCCTTGGGGGCTGAGGGGAGAGTGACGTCCCCGAGCGCTCTGGTCAAGAAGTATGGACTCTGCATAAGGTATCGCATAGAACAGAAAGCAGTCGGGGCGAGCCAAGCCCAAGACCTTTTAATTCGCGTTTAAAATCAGGGATGAAAAACTCTCAGAACAGTTGAGAACGTGCATGGTGTTTGATGCATTTGGCGTCATCCAATGCCAGAGTATTAATGCTAGCTTTTCCCAAATCAAGAGCCCTTCTCACCCCTCTGTTTCCTATTTCCAAACTATCGCAGAACCGTAGCTAGAAATTTACACTAGGGCATGCACCCCTAACATGCCTTCACATGTGCTGGCCTCGCAATAATCCTAGTTGAGTGGGCTACATACCTATCTGTACCGTGACTGGTCTTCATTCAATCAAGCGGGTCAAATGCCGCCTGTGTTGCAATGGTAATAACCGCACGGGTCACATGCAAATCTGTATCTTGACACATCTTCCATCATCAGGCAGGTCAAACACTAACTTAGATTAGATTGCAAAAAGGGAGTGGCGAGTGATAGGTACCTGCCAGGCAGAATAACTATTCCCATGATTGCTCTCGCCAGTGATTCCAGTGCCAAAACAAGGATTACGCCGGTTGGCTTCCAGGTCGCCGTCAGGTGCTGGTTCGTCCAAAAAGGGCCTGCGGGTTGTCACGGCCTCAAAGGTTTCAGACCGTAACGAGTCGCGAACTCTCGACCATGCGACAGGCGGAGCGGTGCTCACGCCAGTAGACCACCCCGCACCATTGCTCGATAGTCTCGACGGTTAGAGCTTGTGTATGTGAATAACAGGAGTGTGGATTCGAAGCTGCCAGAAACCTTAGAAGCTTTGATGCACACAGGGTTACGGCTGACCGGTACCAACACTAACGGCGGCTGAAGAGCTAGCAGAGACGTCTTATAAACAATTGGGTCATTGGCAATGGCAATGTTCTAACCAAAACATTATTGGTAGAAGATGAGCTTCGTTTTACCGAAGGGCACACCGGCCGGATACTCCACGATTGTGCCAGGACAGTAATGTCGGCACCGATTTATATATATATATATATATATATATATATATATATATATATATATGCGTGTGTATAATATGCATCCATGTATATACAGTATATGCGCATGCGTGCGTGCGTGAAAACCGATATTTCACTTTTCGATTCCACCTTAACTTTTTACCTTAAGGTTTTAACGAATGACAGGAAACAGCCAAATGAAGTATTTTGTGACTGCAGCTGTGGGCCCACATCTGGCTTTTTTGGTCTAAATCAATGATAGTGTTGGTAGTTTGTCTAAGCCATACACAATTTCGCTGTACAAAACTGACCCATGAACGTCATTTTAAAGTCATGGGAGGCGGCAGGCTGGCATTTGACGGACCAGTCGCTCCCTACGGACCTCAGGGTGTTTGCTTAGCCATCGCTGAAGCCAACGTAGGAGACTTAAAAGTGATCTAACCCCTGCATGAGTCGACAGGAAGCCTTAAAAGCAGCCATTCACCATAAGGAAAAATCTGCATACCCCATATTGTTTGCAAATTTGAAGCACCCCGTCTCCACGGGATGCTGCTGCTACCGATTTCTCTCGGACAGGCTGCATTTCTGAGAGCCTGGGCCTCCACACCTCCTGGGGTGAGGAACAGGCTGCCAGTCCAGAAAGCTCCACCCCCCGACCATGTATCACTCCCAGAGATATTGAGTCGCACATACATCTTATGACAGCTAACGAGGAAATCTTTATGCGAGGTTAAATTAATTACCTGCAATGCCTCCATAAATAACGGCAGCGCGCCGACCCCCGCAGAGGCAGCCAACACTTGACCCGGCCGGCCCTACCGGCTGGGCCGGGGTCAAGAGCGCAAGCTGGCGGTGGTGACGGGGCCGGCCCGGACAGGAGCCCGTGTCCCCACCACCTGCCGCCCGCGCCGGCGCCGGCGTCGCTTATTAAAATAGCTGAAGAGCAGGCGCCGATATCAAACAAACTGTCGGCGCTGGCCTGTCAAAACATGGATGTCCTAATTAGGACGCGCTTCGATTGGCATCTGTTCGCGGAGGTGTCATTGGTGGACGGGCCGCGGGGAGCGCCGACCGACCAATCAGACGATGATGGCCCGTGACGTCACTCGCATGCGTCGCCAGGCGCCCGGTATTCGGAGCGGACATGGGACGTTTGTTTTATGAGTTGTTCATGTGCTACGCCTGCTTTGATGGCGAAGCCATGACATGTGTATGGCCGATGAGTCGCAATTCAGTCTTTGAAATTCTTTGTCCGGTTGGTGAGGCACACTGCTCATAACTCTAGCATGCTGATTATGCTATCTGAATACGTGTTTTGACAACTCACCAGGCTACACATCACACAACATATTTTTGACATGGTAATTTCTTGCCATGTAATAAAGAGCTTTGGCCGTCACTGTGATAAATTATCTCCAACTCTGTCTCATACGTATAGGTTGAATATGTGGGTAGATATCCCGTATCTAAGTGTCCTTGAGCAGCAGTCTGTTGAACTAGAAAAACACATTTTTATACACGGTATTGGCAAGGCAATCGACCATTTCCGTACTGGACTCCATTTGATATATTCACTTTCCGCGAAAAGCTTTCTACCTGCTTTGCACGATAAGCCATCTTCCCACAAACACTCGCGAGCGGCACATGCTGCCGTTACCCCTCCAGTCAGGGCAGGGACATGTCCGCATCACCGCTCGGACTTCGGCATACCACGAGCTCAACCCTGAGCCGTGAGTAAGCCGCAGCCGTGCGCCCGCCAGGTAAGCTGGTGGGCACGGCGCCGGCCAGCCGGGCCCGTGACGGGGGAGTCACGGGTCCGTGCCGTGACGGCGGAGTCGTGGCTCCGTAACCGGCTCGAACCTGCTCAGGACAGGCTTTGGTCGTGGTCGGCTGCCGACGCTGGCCGGCCAGCCGGCGCGGCCTGAAGCAGCTCGTCACCCACCGCCGTCGGCCTGCCCACCGCCAGCGGCCGGGCGCCGGCCGATCCCCCGTCCGGTCGAACGGTTGAGCGGGCCTCGCTGCACCCGCCGTCCGGTTTGGCGATGGTATCGCACTGCCAGGAAATCGCGCCAGGTATTCCCGAAATGCGGGCGGCGCGGTGATGCCGACTTGCGGCGCCGTTAGCGTGTTAACGGGCTGGCAGACGGGGCGGCACGGCCGCCTGGCCTCGGGGGACTTCAACGGTACAGCGGGGGGCAGCGGCCGCGGCTACCGACCGCTGGTGAGTTGCAGTCTTTCCAGCGGCCGCGGGCGGCGGTATGGGCAGCAACTGGAGAGGAGGCGCCGGCGGCCGGCGGCCGGCGGCGGCGCCGCGCCACCACAAGCCAGGAAACAATGACACGCGGTTTCCAGGCGCGATCGATACCAGATAAAAGTCGCATTAGCAATCAAAACACAATTTATTCTTATGGGCCTAATCAACACCTCGCAGTGATCGGGCGGATACGCCGGCGAAAAAGCGCGCGGCGAGAAAAACGCGGCCGCTCGACAATGCCACGCCGCCGGGCAATCCGTCGTATCGGCCGCAGCGAGGGCGCGTCCTGCGGCGATATGTCGTTAGCGTTCTGTGTTGTCATTGTTGGCGGGGCCCAGCGCGGACCCCGGCGCCCGATGAGTTATGATTTGACTCACAACTAGGATGGACGATCGTTTGCCGATCACCGGAGATTTATGACGTCACTTAGGTGCACCAAACACGAATAAATATGAATGATAACGAGGGCGCGTCGCATCTCAATATATGGGTGGGATACGGATGGCGTTTCCATATCCGTGGCCGGCGCGGTCGCCGTCGGAGAGATGCTGTCAGGCTCGCCATGCCCAGCCAGGACGGACGCATGCGTTATCAGGCCTCCTGCTGGGGCCAGCGACCACAACAGGCGTCCTGATGAGATCGGTCCGGCGCCGGCGGCCGATAAGCCGACGCGTCATGAGAACTGCGGAGGCGAGAAGCCGCGAGGCGTTCGACGATGACGTGCGGTACCGGCCTCTGAGCCCACCCATACCCCGCAGCACGCCGAGGGGCCCTCGTGACCGACCGGCCCAGCCCTACCCTCCCTCGCCGTGCCGCCAGTGTCTGTCGCATTCCAGGCTAATCTCCCTATCGCCGGCAACACACACGGCCGCGCTCCGCTCCCCTGCAATTTAAACAATCGGGCGTTTAGGCAACGAGCGGCTAACGAGCCGGCGGCCGACCGGCCACTCCTCCGGCCTGCAGGCTGGCCAGCATGGCTCACGTGGGGTGGTGGCCACCGCGCCGCTCACCGCCGCTTACGGTGCGGGTCAGAAGCGGGTCACGGCTGGGGCAATGGCGGGTCACGATGGGTCAATGGCGAGAAATGCTAGCAGGGCCGGCCCTCGGGCTTTGAAAATTTGGAACTGGTGAACCGCCTTTGGTGTGATCAGGGGAGGCCAGGTTCAACATAGTTTCTGGCGCGCCAGAGACGAAATGTGGAGAACAGTTGAGGCTAAACCCATACCACAGTACCGCTATCCGAAGGTCACACAGGTCATTGTGCACCTCCCACAGTAGCATCGTGTCACAGCGCGGTCAGACGTGAGGTGAGGATAGTGCGGCAGACCGACGGCCAACGGTCCCGATGTTCACCTCAAAAGACCGCTCCAGACAGACGCTGACGACGGCTGTCGGCGGTGGCTACGGGAGGCTCACAATATGCCTCAAGCGCGTTTGCGCAACAGCTGCAGCGCTATGTCGTAGGAAGCATCGCGCCACGCCTCAGGCGATGAAACCATTAGCTGCAGATGGCAGCGCTGCAAAATCGATAAAACGCCGCAGGAAGACTGCGTGGGTGGCGCGGATGCGTCACTTGACCTCGTGCAGCCCCAGGCGGGCGCGTCCGTTCCAAGGGCTGGCGGAGGGCCAGGGAAGCCGGTATGCATGCTACCGTATCGTTTCCACAAAAAAATTCAGAGTAAAGTGGCGATGTTAACAAATGTTTAATTAGAAAGTTGGGGATGATAAAATTGTTATCGCTAACCTGCCATTAATCATACGAGAGATGTCTGACCAAGAGGTCCCGGAAGGCTACGTGCCGAGATGGCGTTTTCCCTCGGCTGGTCGGCTCCGAAGAACAAACCATTAATCATAATCACATACATCGGAACTGACGTTTTGCTTGACGGTCGTCGAATCATAAACCAAATACTAACGAGGAACAAATAACTCAGGCGGCATAAATCAAGCGGAGACGAGATGTCCACTCGCGGCGGCTCTATCAGAATCCACCGCTGACGCAGGCCCGGCCGCCGCGGTACGAAGGCGGCGGCACCGAGGGCGTGTCGCAGGCAGAGCACCCCGACCGAGCCGCTTGAAGGCTTCCCCGTCCTCCGCCCTGACCTCTCCTGGGCTCCTGCGGCCGTCGCCGGCCGCCGCGCCGAATCGGCCCGATGAGAAATGGCTGCCGACCTTTTTTGTGCGCCGCCCATTCGTCTTGCCGCCTGCAGCATTGCGGGCGGTGCGCCCGGAAAGGCGGCGGCGCGGCGGCGCGGCGGCGGCGGCGGCGGCGGCGGCGGCGGCATTCCTCGACGGCGCGCACGGACCGGCGGCCGCCCGCGCCCCCGCCGCCCGCGCCGCGTCGTAACGGCCGAATTACGACGCCATTAGCCGGCGATACGCGGCTGCAGAGGCGGCCGTGCGCTGAGTTGCGGCGGCCGGCGGACGAAGTCGTCGTTCATCGGCGGCGGCGCGGCGCGGGGGGGGGGGGGGGGGGCCCCGCGCCCCGCATTCACTCACCGCGACCGTAAACTGCCGGCCGATTACAATACAATGGCGGCGGCGGCAGCCGGCTGCAGCATACTCACCTGCAACGGAGGAGAGGCGCAGTGTGAGGTGCCGTGCGACACGGTCGTGCTGCGGCGGCGCTACGCCGGACGGCGTGGGGAGACGACGGGGCCCGGGGAGAGACGACGGGGCCCGGGGGAGTCGACGGAGCCCGGGGAGAGACGACGGGGCCCGGGGAGAGACGACGGGGCCCGGGGAGAGACGACGGGGCCCGGGGGAGTCGACGGAGCCCGGGGAGAGACGACGGGGCCCGGGGAGAGACGACGGGGCCCGGGGAGAGACGACGGGGCCAGGGGGAGGCGGAGAGCGGCCACCGAGAGTGACACGCGGCAACGGAGCCGGCAGGGGAGCGCAGGACTAACATGTGGCCTCAACACATGCCACAAAATTGACGACGGTCGAGCAGAATGTGCAGAGGTGGAGTCGGAAGACAGATACACATCCTGATCCACCCACATAGGACAATTTGATTATGTCAATGGGGAAAACATGGTAAAATGCATGACAAGAATGTATCTACAACAACATACTTATGGACAATGGTGCAATCATAGCCAGTAAGCTCACTGCAATGTTGGGAAAACGGCACGAAAGACCCGTAAACATATAACATTAGATCTTGTTTGAAAATCTAACTACTCTAAGCATTTATCCACAGCGAAAACAGTGAAGCAATCTACAAAAATCCATACAAAATCTACAAAAAATAAGCCGTACTCCCTCGAGGATATACGTGTTCATATCTTTAATGGAATGGGCGATTCCCGAAGTACCTAAATTGGTGTATACAGACGTTGGACAAACGATACGAAGCCCACAGCCGTGGGCTTCGTATCGTTTGTCGACGCAAGCCGACAGACCGACAGCAGTGCAGCTGAAGTCATTCAGCTGCAAGGTGAAGCCCACGGAGCGCATCTCGGCCAATGCGTCCGAACAGACCATTCGAACCATCCTGCCATCCGCTGACCCGCTGCGCACAAGTAACACGGCAACATAACGCTACAGTGCGCCAGCAGCGGCCCAGCAGTTCATACGTCGGCTCTAGTGCGATTACGGCTTAATCAATGGAGTAGCGCTGGACAAAGGCCGTTTATAAGCGGGCGGCCACGATCGCCGCGCGCCGCGACGTGATCGATAGCGCCCGGCCCGATCGGTATGCATAACGGCCGTGCGGACGCCGGCCCGCATTCGGAGCGCGCCGAGTCGAGGCGAGACGCCGCCGCCCGCCGCACTGCGGTGACTCGACGGCGACGGCTCGACGCTGCCCCGCACCGCGACGCTCGTCTAACCGCCCCCCCCCCCCCCCCCCCGACGGCGATCGGCGTCGTCAGAGTCGGCGCCGATGGCTCGTTTCGGGCTGGCCAGCGCTCGGCGCCGGGCGGATCGGTGCAGTTAGCTCGTCTCGCCGGCCGGGCTCTCCCAGCCGGAGTGGAGCGGAGCGGCCGTGCTCGCCGGCCGCCTATAAACAGGTCATCGGAGAGCTGCACGGCGCTGCAAGCCGGCCGGCCGCCGCGTCACACGTGCCATGGGGGCGGGGCCAACCGTCTGATGACCGATTGAAAAGCGCGATTCAAGATGGCCGCCGGCGGGGACTGGTGCTCAGGTGCGGGACGAGCGGTTCGGCGGCGCTTCTGGGGCGGCGTTTTGAAAGGAAGGGAGGATGTTAAGTTACAGAAAAAGGTTGGCTTGCGGGCATCAGATGCTGAACGCGTGGTGGAGGCAGACCACGTGATGCAGCCTGAAGGCGCAGCGGGAAAACGCGCGTTCGTTTCGACAGTCTTCTTACAAAACAGCAAAAAGTTATGCAGCTTTCCGAGCATCGGAGTTTTTGCCATTTGAATGGCTTCTCAGAGAGCAGGACAAAATCAATGTCTAGGGAAGTCGACTAATGACTACCAACGTATCCGATTAAGGTCATCCTTCGGCATGGGTTTGAAGTTCATTAGCAGGAAGAGCAGGCAGCCTTCGTGCAGATAAGGGCAGAGTGAGAGGTAAGTTGGTAAAGACCTCAACCATGGCGGCAATAAATATCGATGCTTTGTCAGGTAATGATTACGAAATGTCTGAACCCGCCATTTCATGGTAAGCTAAACGATATAGCTTCGATTTAAGAGCTGATTTATCGGAGCTTGAAAGTAATACGCTCAAAGGCACATGTCTCAATAACGGCAGATGTGCTTTGTGTGCAGAAACTTAAACAGCAAAGCGTTCACTGGCATACGACTTCAAAAACAAGAAGATTGATATTCAGAATGGTGACAATTCTGACGCGCGACTCTATCATCCAGGCCAATTCTGACGCGCGACTCTATCATCTCGGCCAATTCTGACGCGCGACTCTATCATCTGGGCCAATCTGCACCGGCGAGACGCCTTTTGCGACGACGGACAAGCGATGTGATAACAGGCGTCAGTGCAATCTTCATAGTCTTACGGAGTGATTGACACGAGGCATTGTTATCACGAATTGAATCATTGTTCGGATTCTCGTCCTCGTCTGATGTGATAGCATATACAAACGTTTCGGACAGGTACCCCTCCGGCTGTTGTCAGGTGCTATCAAGTACTTAACAAGGAGATCTAAATGATGTTTGGCTTTGTTTCTTGGCTTGAATCCCAGCAATTCCAAGATGGGGGAGTTCGAGTTGTGACTCGTATATAGCTGGAAGCCGAACACCACCCGGTTCTTTCGAGGACTCTGTAGCGCCTGACGACGGCCGGAGAGTTAGCTGACCGAAACCCTATGTACATACTAACACACCAGACGAGGAAGGTAGTCCAAACAATTATTAAATCAATAATTCTAAACGTTGTGCTATCTTTACGTATGTAAGCGCAGCCGAAACGTGTGGAAAGCTTTTTGGGAACTTTCGCAAATGGGTCTTACTTTTTCCCCGGAAGATAAAGGTTCATAAGCTTAGCAGACAGACTTGCACTGATAATTGGCACTCGGACCCGATTTACAAATGGCATTGTTGAAAAGTATGCTGCCTCAGAGACTAGCAACGCCCGCCAGTCTTAATCAACGAAATAGGTGAATATAAAATGTTTTTTTGTGTTCGGGAATAAATACCGCGACGCATGCAGGCATTCTGGTTCACTATCAGTCAAATAAATCGGTCTTTTTGGCGATGTAATACTTGTGGCCCTACCTATCAATGTCCAGGCCACAGCCTGTTTCATTTAGGGCCGGTTGGCGAAGAAGTAACCACATTCGCCTCCTGTGCCCCAGAACTCCGCGTCATCTGAGGACGACACATTCGCCTATTCCGTGCATTTTGTTTCACGTCTTCATCTCCTCTAGCTAGCCACATCTGTGACTAATCCTAAAAACACCCGAAGATGGGCGCCGGTACTGGGTTTGCGCACGAGAGCGTGCAATTGTAAGCACGCACCAACCCACGTGCCTGCTGATACAGTTGTCTGCTCTTTCCTCAGTCTGAGCATGTTACTTAAGTTCAAGTCAGATCGGCTCGGCCTGCGGCTCCGCTGATGGCTTCTCCTGCAGCGCTGCATTTTGGCAGTGACGGACTCAGGACGTGTTTCACCGTTTTAAACCTCACAGAGCAATGGTTTGATTCTGATCGTCGGACCACAGCTGCGCTTGGCCGATAACCACAGGCAGCATGCCGTTAAGACGCCGTCCGCGGGTGGCCAATGTCTATGCTCGGTACTTCCCGACGCATTGCACCATAGGTCAAGCGACGTGACATTACGATCTTAAAATGAGCCACCATAAAGCAAAGGAATATAACATCCGTATTAGCATATTAATGAGAGCTGTTAATCGTCCCCAGAAACCGTCGGTGATTGGTTTGCAGTCATTAGGTCGGAGCGCCGCTCGGCCGACCTTCTGCTGCGCTCAGCGTGGTGCTGGCCACCGGCGCGCCCGCCCCTGCCAGCCTCTGCAGACGGGGCGGAAATGGCTGGTTACCTCCAGACTAACTCCTGTGGGACGCACTTACAGGACGCGTACCAATAGCTCAAGCCCATAAAATGAGCGCGGACTGCTGATTACAGAGAATCAGCGTGTAACTGCGGGATTCTTCAAGGCCGGCAGGGAAAAAAACTGAAGAGCAGTGAGCGAGCCTTGGGGGTTCGTAAAACAACGGATCAGCTTGAAGGCTTGTTCAACAGCACGGTTACCAGCCTGTTCTGGATTACACAGCGCGTGATTGCCTGTTGCGCGCCGCCCCATACTTCACGAGATCAGAGGACAGAGCCCACCGTAGTACGTTTTTCAGCTACGCAGCCAGGCTTTGTCAGGCGTCTCCCCGGCTGGAGTGGTGTGAACTGAACCCAGTTATCTAAAGCCAGCTGGAGCCAGTTATCTGAAGGGGATGCTTTCGAGAGCACGATACTTGCTAAACCACTCAGTGCACAGATGGCAACGCTAAAGAACGTAAATGCGTTGTAAACCACGAGATTGGTTCTGAGGCTGGGAAGTACCGGGGTGTTTTTCGAGGCTATTTCAATAGAATCTACGACATCCGGTAAATGACGCACGCAATCATTCAGGTAGCTTGCGTTTTCAAATTGGTGTAAATTGGTACAACTCCACCCTTGTTGCTGCTCCTCTCTCAAAAATGTGTTACTACGCACAAATACGAACAGATATTCAGTGCAAAACCATAGCTGCTTGATCTAAAACGACATAGACAACGACGAACACGATACAAAACAAACAGTTCAAAACGATAACAAACACATTAAGCGCAAGGACAGGCGTCCCACGCCCTGACGTTTTGTATGGTTGCGCAGTGTCATGATAGGCCCACCAAAGGCACAGGGACCACGGTCTGACCTGGGGTGAGCGTTTCCCCCCCCCCCCCCTCCCCCCTCCTGTTGTCCCACCTGACGGGAAGTGCTGACATGAGCAGCAGTCGCGAGTGGCGTGGAGTTTTCTGCACCGAATCTCCCAGGCCTCTGTCAGATTACGCCATAAAAAACAGCGACACCGTATGGACTCGACAGTTACGACCTAGGTTCAGCTGGTTTTCCGGAACACCTCGGGACCAACATTTTTAAGTCTACGCGACATCAAGGAAGGTCAGCTCACTGAACCGGTCAGGAGCGCGTCAACTAACCAAAGACTGGACTAGTTTGGCCACCTTCGCAGCGTTAAAAAACGTCCCGACAAAACGTTTACGTCACGCCAAATTACGTCGCGGGGCGGCGGATTCCGAGAGGACCCTCAACCTCTGCTGATCGATTCAACACCAACAGGCGCGCGCCGTTTGATATGCGAGAATGCTCGCCAAACGAGCGATATGCCGGGCGGCAGGAATGCACGGCAGCGTCCCGCTGGGAGCGGGCGGGGGTGGCGTGGACCTTCGGCGCTGTTTACCGCCGGCGGCTGACGGGGGGCCTCCGAAGCACGCCGCCGTCCGGGTCCCTGCCTCGCCACCGTCGCCCTACTAGAGCGCACGGCTGGTATATTGGATGGGGTCGGCAAAGCGCGCCGCCGGTGCGCTGACTGTCCCGATGGCGGCTCCCCTCGATGACGGCTCCCCTCGATGACGGCTCCCCCGACGACGGTTACCCCGGGAGGCCAGGATGGCACGCGCCGCCCCCGGCGCGCTGCGTTGGGTTGGGCTGGCGGCGCGGTGGGGGCTTCGGAGGGAGGGGCTGTCCATGGCGGTCAACGGGAGGTGTTCGGAAGACAGCCGGACCTCAGTGCGGGCGCATCGTTTTTATCTTTCCTCCTTGTTTGCTTCCTTTGCTGCTTTTCTTGTGGTTAACTGAGCATGTTTGGCTCTGCCCACACTTGAGCTGTTTACAGCCGAGCGCCACCTGACGATGAACCCTAACTGTCTGTTTTCCATCATAGCGTGACACACTCGCCCAAATTACCGACTCATACACGCCTGATGGCCCGCGAATGTGTGCACACGTTGCATGATTACACAGCGGGGCTTCACGCGACGCCCCGGCGCGGGGCGGCACCACCAGCGCCGGTCTTTGAAGTGGACGGGAGAGGCATGCATCTGGCTACCGTCCGGCCAACACTGACGGCGTGCCAGCGTTAATAGACGCGTCCCAACCCGCCATTATTTTATAATCAGGTTAGCATGAATAATGGTGCGTGGTTACAGTCAATGACTGGTCACTTTCTGCGCGACATCTGCTCCGGCATGTCATGGGACGGCAGAGGGGATCCATGGCACGATAGAAGAGATCCGCCACTGCGACACGTCCCAAGGCCGAGACACTGGAACGTGAGGAGGTCCGCACACGGGTGGATGGCGACAGCCGTTCCACTTTTGGCCCAATTTAGCCTGTATTTAATTGGTTGTGGGCTGAGCAGACACTGCTCTGCTGCGTTAAAGGACAGCTGCTCAGGTTTTAGAGAGAGAGAGAATGCACTGCCGCATGCACAGAGCAGTTGGGAATTGTGGCTGGATTTGTATCATCTCGAGGGCACTGGTGCAGGAACCTCTGCTCCTAGTGAGCTTCGTGCCTTACATACTAACTGATGCATTGGGTGAAAGAGCGTCCCGTGATGTCGGTCTTTGGGTTCTGTAGGAATTCGCCTATCACATACTAAATACTGGTCATCTGCGATTAAATGATTTCTGACCGCGGGCGAGTGTTCCTGCCCTGTGATTTACCGAAGTCTCCCACGATTCATGGCGCCCGTACTGATTATCGCTAGGTGAGTCGGGGCGGTACTAACCGCCGATCGGCTCGGCGGCGAGCTGAAGGTTGGGTACTATCGGTGTTAGCCACATCTAAATTACCGGCCAACGACCAAAAAACATTTTCATAATTCGTACGTACCCCAGATCATACACGCCATTATATTATAGAAATTGCTGGTTCTGCTTTGTTTCGGAGTTGCGCGCCCACGGTACGTGGTTTTTTCATCTGTGTAGCTGCGTTCTGAGTCATTTAAATGGTCCACTTCATTAGGCTGAGTCATCAAAGAGTCTCCATTGTTATTCCAGGCACCATCAATCAAGCTTGACGTGCTGCGTGGTTTTCGCAGCAACATAAATCCCACAGAAACAGGCATTGTGACATCCAAGCTAAACAGATAAATCTATCCCTCCTTTCGAATGGCAATAATATCAAAACGAAGAAAGAAATGTGTGATACGTCCATGCCATTCAGGAAAATAAGATTCCACCCAGTTCCGTACTAGCACAATAAGATTCCACCCAGTTCCGTACTAGCACAATAAGATTCACCCAGTTCAGTACTAGCACAAACAACCGCACACGCCACGGCGAGTGGCACGAGCGTGATGCGCCGGTCCGCCTGGGTGGCCGTCTCTGTCAGCGGCGTCAAAAGTTCCTGACATTGGAGTAATCTCTGGACCCTTTCTGCATTTGGCCAACGGAGACCTTTATTCCCCTATCGCAATGGTTCGACCACCTATGGCTGCATCTTCCATGCTTAAAACGTCACGTTAAGTTAACCTGTCCCTCTTGACATCTCGATTTCGCGCCCCCTGCGGAACCACTGGGGCGTAGCCACAGAAATGTGTCACAGGACCCCCAGTAAGCCCGAGTTCGATCCGCGCTGTACCCAGGTGCTGTATCCGTACCCGGGGGACGATCGTACCCGAACGAGTCGAACGGCCACCGCCCGTGCTGCCGTTCGCGGCCGCTGTGGCCCGCTGCAGCGTGACAGGCGACAGCTGACAGCGACAACTGCATTAGCAGGGCGCGTGTGTCGGACCGTCCGGTGGATGTCCGATGCGGGAGGCGATAGAGCGGTGGTGACGCCTCCGCCGCCGGACGGCGTCTCCCGCTGACTCCGGCCGTCGGCGGACGGTGGGGCGTGGTGCCACGGAGCCAGGAAGGGTGTTCGATATGTGCCGTCCGCAAAGGCGAGTGCTACGAGAGGACACCGAGTGCTGTGCATTGCGGAGCGGCGGAATGGGTCAGGGACAAGTAAATATTTGAGAAACAATCAAATAGGCGCAATCGAGTGCAAAGTTGCTGAAGGAGGCAGCCAACACTACAGAGACTCAGACGCAGGGCTCCGACGCGCGGCGACGCACGTCAGACGAAGGTGCCATGCCTCAGAGAGGGAAAACCACGCGCCAGGCTCAGGCACGGCGCGCGAGGGAAGGAGAATCCATGTGCTCGGAGGGACACAGCGCACCGGAGAGAAACACAGTACCCGACGCGAGGGTCAGATGGCGTGCGAGTGGGGCCGGCTCACGGCACGCCCCCGTCCGGAGGCCACCACTCTTTCAGGCCGACCAGGCGTAAACAATCGGGCGACAACAGCCTGTTGTGACCCGACGCTGATCTGATAGCCGAGCGGCTGGCGCCGGCCGGTGTGCGCAGCCGGCATTAGCCGTAACCGGCCGGCGCATTGTGTCGAATCAGGCGGCCTTCACGGACTCGCCGAGAGCGACGAGCACGGCCACAAACACAGCGCCCGTGAATGCCTGTTTGGACGCGTCGCGGGCGCGCCGGGCTTGCCACCCGCGCGCCGCAGCTGCACAACACGTCCGGCTGGTGAGGCGCCTCCTCGGCGGAGATACCCCACCCGGGCGCGGCTGCTCCCGGCGCGAGGCTCCGGAGGGCGCGCTGCGAAGCTGACACCTCAGCGGGCCCGCCCTCCGCCCTTGTCCCGACACCAATCGGGCGGACACACACGGCGCCCCGAGGCGGCGGCGTAACGAGCTCCGTGCAGAGTGTCGGGTAATGGTGCCCGGCGTGGAGATGAGCCACTGCAGCGGCCAGTTACGCACGCTATTTCCGGGGCCCGCCTGGGTCGACAATCAGCCGCCCGGCCGATGGGGAAGGGCGCGTGGAGTGTGTTCCCCATGCACCAATTACCTCTTCCGCTGCCGCCCGAGCAACCCGCGGATGACATGCGAGCGCTTTAGAATGTAACATCATCATGGCGCAGCGTTTAGTTGGGCTGAGTGATTCCAATCAGCAATAAATGACCCACATTGTATGCTACATTGCTTTTATGAGGCTGTTACGAACGATTAACCATGACGGATCTAAACGTCACTGGAGGCAAGCGCAGGTTACAAAGGGAGACGGCCAATGAATACCATCAGCAAAAGTTCGAAAAGCAGGTATATGCCAAGGCGTGCGAGCGGGCAGTTTAGTTTGTTTGCGAATATCAATGTTTCATCGATGTCGATATTACGAATAATAACAGTCTGCGGCGGAAAGGTCTAATGAATGAGGGGGTAACAGCGGATGTGGGAGAAATTACGAGATAAGAAAGACAAACGTCAAACATACAACATAAACGAGATGATAAAGATGGAAAATCCGAAGGAGAGAAGGGGGGAAAAAAAGGAAAGGAGGAGAGATAGAGGCGAGAAAAATGTAGAGAGACGGGAGAGAGGGACAGAGAAGGCAACGAGAGGAGGAGAGAGAGAGAGAGAGAGAGAGAGAGAGAGAGAGAGAGAGAGAGAGAGAGAGAGAGAGAGAGAGAGAGAGAGAGAGAGAGAGAGAGAGAAGAGAGAGAGAGAGAGATAGAGAGAAGATTGGTGAGAGATATAGCGAGCCCGAGATGAATAGCAGTAGAAAAGCGATGTGGCGAGAGAGGGCCTGTCGATAGAGGAGTGCGCGGGGCAGCACCATTTGTCGGCCCGTCAGCGGGCGGGTCAGAGCAGGTGTGACCTGCCATCGGGGTTAGCCGGGCAGCACCGGAAGCGGCGCCGGCGCCCGTGCGTGCGGGTCATATCCATATCGGACGCATTTGTCAGGCGGGGTGTCGCCAGACCTTTCGCGCCGCTGCCGGGGCGCGCGCACGCCGGCTGTGACAGACGGCGCAGCGCGCGGCGGGGAGCGGCGGAGCGGCGCTCGGACGTGTGTGCGGCGCGAAATGTACAGCAAGCGGGCGAGCGGCGGACTGAGGGAGGAGGGGACAGAGTGTCGCGCCGGGACAAGCGGGTTTTAGATGCGTGCGTTGGTGTTGGTGAGAATTATTACCTTTTGCAGGTTGTCTGCTGCTTCAAGAGGTTTTATTTTTTACTGTTTGAAGGTCACTTTTTGCCGTTCGAATATGCTGTTTGAGTCCTGTGCACGGTATAAATGTGAGGAACGTACATGAACACATGAACATACGCGCATTATGCAAAAACCCAGAGGTCGGCGGCTCTAGACTGCTAAGACTGCTAGACTGCTAGACTAGACTGCTAGACTGCTGGACCAGACTGCTAAGTATCCTGAACCACGCCCAGGAATGGAAAACTGACATCTGGAGGGACTCCTCAGCGGGCATGCGATAACAGAACAACCACATCTGTTGGACCGACTTGCGCACTGCAGGCCTCGGTTCGCCACGGAATCAGACCTACACTGGTGGAGAATCTTGAGCGGGAAGCAGTTCTGATAAGTGGGGCCCTTAGGCTGCTTGCGCTGTTTAAAGAGCGAAACAGACCCGCGTCTGCCGTGCAGGAGTAACATCGCGATGCGGGGACTGCCACACCAGCTGCTGACGGACCAGTCGCTTTGCTTGCCCAGCCCCTCAGCTTCACCAGAGACGACCCACCCGTAGCGAGCTAATTACAGGCCCCGGTCGGGCCGAACTGGCTCGGTTACGGCCTCTCCACCCGTCCGTCCAGCTCGAGCCCATCT
>NW_023596297.1:35450791-35505563 GCF_011947565.3 Pollicipes pollicipes | reverse complement strand
GCAGTACTGTACGTGGCTCACCGACACTGCCAACGTGAGGTGTCAGTACTGTACGTGGCTCATCCCGACACTGCCAACGTGTGATCTGTCAGCACTGTACATGGCTCATCCCGACACTGCCAACGTGTGAGGTGTCAGTACTGTACGTGGCTCATCCCGACACTGCCAACGTGTGAGGTGTCAGTACTGTACGTGGCTCATCCCGACACTGCCAACGTGTGATGTGTCAGTACTGTACGTGGCTCATCCCGACACTGCCAACGTGTTAGGTGTCAGTACTGTACGCGCAGCATCAATGGCTACGAACAAAGCCTACAGAGCTGCAGCGAACTGAGCAGGCAGAACTCCGTCGTCTCCGTCAGCACATCACAGCCTGAATGATAGCCGACCTCTCCGCGGCTCCACGCCAGCGGTTCTGCGCAAGTACTAATCAGGTGCATAAAAACTCGTCAGGACACAGCACGATCGCCTCCGGTGCTGATTGAGGCATTATCCATCAGGGGGGGGGGCACCGGCTGGCCGGTCGGGGACACCGCACGCCATCCCCACGCGAGTGTGTAGAGCGCTCGGCCACGTACTGCCGAGGGCGGTCCAGTGCACGGCCACTCCCCCGCGAGTGTGTAGCAGCGCCCGGCCGCGCCACTGCCGCGGGCGGTCCAGCGCGCGCTGTGACAGACCCGGGATGGCGGTCCACAGGAGCCCGCCCCGCTGATGGGGTCGACACGGCGCTGACCGACGGAGACGCGCTCCCGCCGGGTAGGATCGGATCGGGGAGGGGAGGGGAGGGGAGGGGGAGGGGGAGGCGGGAGGGAGAGGGCTGTCGTTTATCGCAGTCCACCGCAGCCTACCGTCGCCCACCGCAGCCGCGTCGACCGGCGGCGCCAGTGGCGGGGCCCTTCCAGGAGCTGTCAGCAGGTCTGCCGGCGCCGTGTGGCAGCGGTGGACCTGCGAGCTGATCAGGCACGCGGAGTTTTGGCCAGCTAGCCGGTTTACAGATCAAACGAGGCATGTGCTGCGGTTTGCATTGTTTTCTGGCAAGCTGGGGATCAGATACTACAGGACTTTCAGGCAAGGTATGGAGTGACGAAGAAGCTCGATGTGTTAGAATAAGTGTCCGGCTACTCATCAATAAAATTTAGTTGTATATATACATACATGTGTTTGATTAAAATAACTGCTGACTTAGTATTAACGGGCTTTTTGATGCATCGTTCTAGTTTCCGGGCCTTTGGCTTGGCATCATCACTTAGATTAAAGATGGTTCGCACAAAATTACTCATATATTCATCGCTCCTTCCATTTTAACGTTTTGAGATCACATATCATCGTCGGAGAAAACTAAATGACACAAGAAATAAGTTTTGAGTTTTAAAGGGTAACAAATTGTGCACTTCTGTTGGAAAACATCTTTTGGTGCGGAGAACACAAATGAAGCATAACTAATTGAAGGTAAGACGGAGTCCTACTTTCACCTTGACACATATACGAAACACTCATAATGGGAACACTACAAAAAAACAATGAGAACACTATTGCCACAATCACATCAGTAGTGCTCAGCGCCCACCACCTAATAGTTCAAGAGTTATGCATGAATTGTCTGCCTGTTTAGGGCCGGAGAGAGTTCGTTAAATAATGCTCATCAAAAAGCTCGTCAATGCTGAGTCAGCAGTTATTTTTAATCAAACATGTATAAAAGAAAGGATTCTGCCAAAATATTTCAACGCATACATGCGTGTGTGTGTATGAATAGGTATATCAACATGCTCTTTAGCGTCAGCTACGTTTGCATTTCACGCGTGCAATTCAGGCAAAAGCAACGCAATATATCCTTTCCTCGTTTAAGAGGAGTGTTAGGATGTAGAAAGCACGTAGGTATATCAATTGGTACCATTTGCTAATAATTTTTCAAACTTTTTATAGCCCACCTATTCTGAAAGATATCCCTCCCATTCATATCCGCAATCAACGTGGGTCATACCTAAATACCACACCAGTTAACGGCACTTAATTGGAGGCCTGTATGAAAACACAAAACTTATGAAAACTTAAAGGCAATGTGAAGCCATTCCCTGTGTTTATCATATCCCAAGCGCAACACGACTGGTGGCTTCCATAAAACAGCAGCGCCGCCCGCGAAGGAAATACAACATTGGCAGACAAACCATCAGGCTCATCCGATATTGCAGCAGGTTCCATAACTCGCAGGACTCAAGGCTAATCCTGCCGCTGGAAAATACAACATCCTGGCTCGGGAAGAACCAAGTACTGCTGTGCGGGCGCCCCTTCACCATGGGCTTACGGTCACCACAGCGACCACATCACCGACCAACGGACGCCCCCAAGGAGAGGTCAGCGCTGACGAATCAGCGCCAGCAGAGCGAAGTCATGCGAGGGGCAGCATCAAGCGCGGGAACGCCGAAACCCGGCGGCGCAGGCGGGGAGGGGAGGGGAGCGAACAGGTCCCGCCGGAGGGGAAAGCGAGGGGTGGACGGGTCGTGGAGGTGTGAGGGTCACGGCCGCCAGCCCCCGACGAGCTCGCAGGCCAGTTGCGATGACCTGCGCATTTCGAGCGGCTGCCCTGTCACTGTCCCGACCGTATATATTGGGCCCACAAACTGAATTTAGAATTGATAAACGATGCATTGTCGGCCGGGCCGGCAGAGGGGCGGGCGGCAGCGCGCTCAGAATACCATCAGCGGCCTGGTCTGGCCGGCGGGCGGGGCTTCTGGGCCGAACGGGGTCCGGCTCCTGGGCCGAGCCGGTGGGACCACGCGGGCGGACCAGGACCGCGCGGTCCCGGGCTGGAGGCGACGGTCCTGTCACCGTAGGACCACGGCTGACCAGAGATGTATGGTCCCAGACTAAAGCGAAGGGGTCTGCGTGCATGAGACCGGACGGTTGGCCTGCTAATGCACAAGTACTCGCATTAGGGCCGCGGTGGGGTAAAGACGAGACACGACGCGGATCCGAACGAGAACTGCCAGCTCCACCGCGCCGCACACGCCCGCTCCTATCGGCCCATCATCATTGCCCACATCTGTCGTTCCCGCACCTCTTCTACTCCTACCATCGATAACGGATCGACGACTTGGTTGTCCCTCAGCCGTCGACGGAGGGGACTGGTTCCTGAGGGCATAGCGTGAGCCGGACCACAGCACAGAGCAACCGGACGAGTTTTTTGGCGGTACATTGTCTCACCAGCAGTGGATGTGTACGCTGTTGCAGTGTTGCGTCTCACAATGTGTACCACCACTCCATATGTGTGTCAAGCTTACGTCTCTACGGCGTACTTAGCGGTCCATTCTATGTGTGCTCCGCTCAGACTTGCTCATCTCGTCCGGAACACGGTGGCGTGATTCGATGTCCTCTTTCTCTGCATATCTAACGTGTCATCGCGCAAGAGACATGTCAAAATTCACATGTAATTATGCAACAGTATTTTACATAAGCGGTCGGGTTCCTTAAAACAAAGCTACTCTTCAGGCACCACCACAGGTTATTTGATTTTCATCACGTTAATGTTCTCATCAACCTGCTGCCAACCGAAAAACGTTTATCCCGCCGCCTTCTGCAATTCCGCGCGGCCAGCGAGCGGTGCTCTGCTCATGCACAACGGTCTGTCGCTTCTCGGCTTCCATCTGCACCGGCCCGATTAGGCCAGTGCAGATGAGCTGGCTATATGAGTTATGGCGATCCGTGCAAAGAGCGGGTTTCTCAGCGGACGTCGCCACCCCCGCCCTCCTCTCCATCGTCGGATCATATTTCTTCCCCTGTCGGAGATACCAGCTGGTCAGACAGAGTTAGTGACCTCGTCGGTGGGTGCAGGTCCCAGCAGCATGGCACGTTGACTCCTCTGTAGGGCTCAGTCCGAGAAAGCATGCATTGGCGTTCACTAGAACATCAGCGGATGCGACTGCTAATGGTACGTTACCGTACAAAGTGACACGCCTATTTTTCGCGCATAATGAAAATAGATCTGGTGTCAGCAGCTCGCTCTGTATTTCCAAGTTTCCAGAGCATACATCATATCGGTAGGTACGCACTTCGTCGCTTTGATCTAATCGTTACGCGAAATTTGAGGTGCAGCACACGCTGCGAGTTACGACTCTGCAGCAACCGCAAAACACGGTGCCATTAAAAGTGTAGATAAACGGACACCATGATTCATTGTTTGCGGCCCGCAGATTGCTGTGCTCTTGTCAGTCTATCCACAAAAGCCGTTATCTCGTTGAGGGGTTGCTTGTAAGTCAGCAGCACGCCCTTGTCCTTAGTGCATCGGTTTAGCGGTATACTGCTGTCCAAGTCAACAGCGCTGGCCTCTTATTTGCACTGCTTTCGAGGACTTCGTGCGTCTGACGCCCTGCAGGATGGTCAACACCTCTAGCACATACAGCGTGACGGCCCAGGAGAGGGTGAGACAACACCAGTTGAGTGTGCTGCCGGTCGGAAAGCGACTGAAAAGCCCCAGCACCGCGGAGGCGATCGAATCAGTGGATCGGAAGCCAGGTCCGGGATGTCAGAGCCCTGATGCGCGGAGCTCTGCGGGGCCTGGGGAGAGCCACCTACCACAGTCGTGCGCCAAAGCGCGGAACAGCGCATGATGCAAGCGCGGCGGTAATCTGGGGCTCAGATCCACTCGATGCTGCGCAGCGATCCCAGACACGAACGCTCGCGGTGCTCCTACCTGCTCCACTAGCACGAGTGCGCAGCAGGCTTCGAATGCCTAACATGCAAGGCGGTAAGCCCTTGCTAGACGTCAGAGCGCGGTCGGTTTTCTACAGCTTCATGCCGCGCTCGGGGAGAGCGGCGGTGAGCCAGGGGATTAGATGCACCAGCGGAATGCACTCCGCAGTCAACACCTCGACTGGGCTCGACAGTTGTCCATGCAGTCGGGCTCCAATGAAGCACCCGCAGCAGTCTGCGACACAATAAGGGTCCCGCCCTCGTACTCTGCTGGGATGAGACAGCTGCAACACGGTCGCAGCTGGCTGTGCGCAATACCCAAGTCCTGCACTCACCCTCAGCTGCGATGGGACCCAAGTACCATCTTTAAAGGCGGCCGTTCTCAGGCACCAGTCGCGCACTCTTACTCGGCCCCAATGAGATCCGAGTCCCACCCTCGTGGGCGACCGTTCCCAGGCACGAGTCGCGCACTTTTACTCGGCTCGGATAAGGTTCGAGTCCCAGCCGCGCGGGCGGCCCTTCTGAGGCACGAGTCGCGCCCCGCCAGGACCGCAGCCTGACTCGGGTCGGCCTCTCTGCTGCAGGGTCGCCGCTGGAGTCCAATCAGAGGGTCACGACGCGACACGCCGTGATTGCACCGGGCCGCCGTGATCACGGACACAATTCCGCGGCGATAAGCGATGGTCACGACGCAGCGGCGCGCCGCTTTACGTCGCATTCATCGCCCCCGCGCCGCCCCGTCTCTTCCACTTTGGCCCCCGCCCGGCTCAGGACCGCTTCATGAGGCGGCACGGCTGGCCGGCCAGACCCCGCGTAACGCGTCCCGCTGCGCGCGGACCGCATGCAGTTCGCGACACGGCTTCCGGCTCACAAGTCAGAAAATAATTGCCATGTCCAGCGGAGATTTAGTGTCATTGGGAGGCTGCTGGCTGCGCGGTGGCGGTCCGGGCGGGACTCTTCTGAGGATGCCGGCCATCGCCGGCTCTGTAGGCGACCGCAGTTATGTCCCCGCCATGATGAGGCCGCCACCGCAGAGAGCCTGCGGATGTCGGGCGCGCACACGTGGCCACCTCAGAAAGGCCTCCCGGGAAGCGCGAACACTGGCTCGCGCGTGGTTGCGTTGAATGAAGTCGGTTCTGAACATTTGTTTTCGGACAGGCTGGCAGCTAAGTAACGAGAGGCAGGTCCTGCGCCCGTCCACTGTCAGGCACAGGGACGTGTACGTAGTTGTGCGGCCTTGGCCACGTTCCACGTACCTCGCCGCTCGATGGCCCTCTGTTCAGCGGCGGCACCCACCGGCGCAACCCCTTCGCGCTGCGTGCCTCACCGTCACCCCTGACGAACCGCGGAGGCGCGACGAATGCCGTCTTGTTTTCGCCGCGCGCCTGTGGCCAATCGGCCAGCCTTCCGGCGCGGCTGCCATTGTGCAGGGCCGCCTCCCGCCGGGTGCGGCCCGGTAATATGCGCATACGTTTCCTGCCGTCTGACGGAAGCATGGCCCCACAGGAGGGTGCCGTCTGCACACTTGTTGTACGGCCGCGGAGCTGACGCGGTGGCCGGGGTGCGCTGCGACTCCCCCGAAACACGGCATGACCGGCGGGCTCTGCTCCGGGACACCATCGGCAGACTGATGACGGGACGCTTCTGCCGAGCGTGGATGGGCCTCTGACGGGTGCCGTGTAAAGATGATGAGGGTATTTTAGAAGTTCTGTGCTATCCGCTGTGCAACCAGCCACCGCGTGAAAATCACGCGTGCTCTGACGACCAGCCACCGCTCCTCTCCCCGCTGCGCGGGCCGCTGTCCCTGTCTGTCAGGTATGTGGGGGAAACCGGCCAAGGTCCCGCTCGTTCTCTCGGCGGAGGCCACCGTCGCGTGCAGCTCAGACAGTTCACGGAGACCGGCCGGTGATCGACAGCTGACGCGGTCTTTTTGCCGCGAGGCGCGCGGCACCGGTCCGTTTTTGCCCAGCCCACGTCCTGCGGCACGGTGACGGCAAAAACGCAGGGCGCACACAGCACACTGAGACATTGCGCACAGATGGACCGTCCGCACGGCCGGCCGTGATAGCGGCTCCCGCCAGTCAGCTGTTTACGGTCGGAGACGGTCCCTCTTCTGCGACAGCGAGTGGCAAATACTCAGCATCCGGCAGCGCCGCAACGATGACGCCCGAGCTCCAATCCATTCTGACCGACCGGAGTTGACCCCGCCCTCGGGCTCTGCAGCCATATGCACCGAACTACCACCCTCCTCCCCACGCGTGTCTCGGCCGAGGCACCCCCAGCTCGCGCCCGGCGCGGCTCGCTCTCTGGACCGTTCAGCACACCGCCGCCGGCCGAGGTGCCAAATAGCCGGCGTGACCCGGGCCAGGCCTGCGCGTGACCCGTCGCTGACCCGTGTAATCGCCCCGGCTCTGATGGATGCGCCGCTGATACCATCTCCGGCTATGGGTCAAACGACGGTAAAAAGCCGGACGGCCGCCCGACAAAAAGACTGGCGTGTGGCGCCTCAAAATTCAGAGATGCCTCGATAGCCACGCGGCGGCGTGGTTACATCACGCATCGGGATGGCTGCAAGGTGACAACAGCCCGGAAAAGCCGCCGGGTCGTGCCCGTCCAGACCAGCTGCGACACTTTTAAGGCACCGCATGCCGCGCGCAGACAACCCCCGCTGGCCGTGCGTTAAACGGAACACCGCCGACCCAATTAAACCGCGCTGACCCGTCCCGTGATCCAGTTTAATTGGCAATGATTAGGAGGCGCTGCACCGCCAGCTGTTTGAAGCGCGCCACGGCGCGCCGCCAAAACGCGCGCCGCCAGGCGCGGAGAGACGGGCCAGAACGGCGCGCCGGTGGATCTGGGGCGCGCCGCTGACCCCTCGCGGCGCGCTGGATGTGACCCCCGCGACCCGCGGCTGGGTCAGAGACGGGCCCGTCCACCGGATGAGGTCCCAGCATCGGGTGGATGGGATCGAATCACGGCGCTGTCGCAACGGACACGCCACCTCGGTCGTGGACCAGGTATAGCCCGGAAACGCACAAATGTCCCGTGAATCAGCCCACGCACACGAGTCATGAGAGTCGTGAATCAGGCAGGATGTACTGTATGCGTCCACCCTAAGCGGCGAGGCTGCGCTTGATTGACAGCTTTCCCTGCCGCCACCCCACACCGCACACGGACACAAGAATGGCGTTTTCTACCGAAAACGCGGCCGTCGGTGACGGTGACGAGCCGCTCTCCAGTGGTGACTTTCCAGGGCTGGTGACCGCAAAACAGCACACCCCGACAACGTCTGCTGACACCGCTGCCGTCCCTTGAGCTAGGTGGCTTAACTCCTGATACTGCGCGTCAGCTAAGCCCTGGCAGCAACGTGGCTTACAAGACTCGAAGTGGACCTGAAAAATGTGAGCGATAGCCGGTGGCCAGGCAGCGCGCTGACATGAGTCGATAGAGTCAGATCGCCCAGTCCACCCGAACGGCTTTAAAACCACTGCGATACACGTCGATAACGCCTGGTATAAACGGATCGCGGGTGGGATCTCACGTGCGCGCGGGCTGCGTACCCCAGACTGCACAGCGCGGACGGCACACGCGTCACCAAACCTGTTTGGTCTTATGCTGTCTCCAAGCGCGGCCGGCCAACTTGTCAGGGCGGCCCAGCCGTCGCCGCTGCCGGCTCAGTCCAGCTGCAGAGCCAGATTTCGGCCCGATATGAAGCCTCCCTATTTAGTTCGACAGCTTTATTACCTCCGCTGTAGGAGTGGATGGAAACTGCCAGGCGTCCGCTCCATTCGCCAGCGTAGATGTACTGACAGCACGAACAGATTGCCGCTTACATACTTCTGAACGCATTTTGCAGCTGCAAATGCCTTTCCCTGTGGGCTTTGTGTTGCCAATGCAATGGCTCGTCAGCGCAAATAACGCTGCGGAAATTCACACCAAATGCGCCATTCTTCCGGCGCCAAACTATTCACTCAATGCCCCAGCACGATAAGCCGGGTGGCATTGCTGAACGGTCTCATCAGACTGTATTCCACCTTGAAAGTTCACTGTCTGAGCCGGAGAAAATCGGCGGGAGCTGGCGCCGCCGCGGCCACCGGACAGTCCCGGCGGCCAGTCCAGGCACCGCTCGATCGGCGGCCCGCTCGCCGCACGAGATTATCCCCGATCATCTCATGATTATTGATCGTCCGCCCGGCAAGTTATGACCGCGGAATGTCACGGCGCCAAGCTTATTTCGCCACGAGCCTTTATCGGCGCCCAGGTCGCCTCATTATGAATATCCGCTCGCCGGTTTATGAACGTTTCGTGCCGGCCTCAGACGCCGGGCCGCCGATGCTTATCGGTCGGTCCATTTTTGATCGGCCATCCGGCGATGGCCAGAACAAGAGCGCCGCGCCGCCGCGGCCCCGCCCCTCCCCTTCCCACGGCCGCGCGATCGGCGGCTCCGCAGCTTCGCGGGACATGACCGTCCGGCTCGGGTCAGGGCCGCCGCCGCCGACGCAGCTCCGCGGGACATGACCGTCCGGCTCGGGTCAGGGCCGCCGCCGCCGACGCAGCTCCGCGGGACATGACCGTCCGGCTCGGGTCAGGGCCGCCGCCGCCGACCCAGCTCCGCGGGACATGACCGTCCGGCCTGGGTCGGGGCCGCCGCCGTCGCCGCCGTATCACATACACGGCCAACGGTTGGCGGCAGGTGAGGGTCGTAACATCGACGGGAGACCCCGCACCGGCCGTCGCCGATGGGTCGTGGAGAGGGGGAGGGCGGACGGGGATGGCCGTCGCCGGGCGGCGGGGCGCCTGAGCGGTTAGTATGGGCGGCGGACCCATACTGACCGCTGGCGGCCGACGCACCTTCCGACAGCATTACGGGGGATGCTCGGAGGGCTGAGGGGGATGGTGGGAGGGCTGAGGGGGATTGTCGGAGGACTGAGGGAAATGGTCGGAGGGCTGGGGAGGTGCCACACCGGCGCTGAGACCAGAGAGCGCGGTCAAAGACGCGCGTGCCATAAATCTGACTCCGTTGAAGCTTCACATCGCAGGCTTCACTTTGATCTGGTAGGGAGGAAGTCTGGATGTGACAACGAGAGAAACTAAGGCATCCTCTCTCAAATAAGCTCTTCTTGGGCTCAACGCTTAAACAGAGGGAATAAAAACTAGAAAACCAACGTAGAAAATCGCAACAGTGATTAACAAGCGGGTTTACCGCCTGCAGGGGTTTCCCGCCCAGACTCGCACAAATCAAAACGCCCTACTTTCCCGACGCACAGCTGTCGACAGTCCACCCTGGCACGCAGCTCCAGCTACCCCCAGCTCCAGCCCAACCCCAGGCCTAGCCCCGACGCGTGCGACCACGGTGAGAGTGTGGGTACAGAGCACGAGCCAGGAAGCGTTCATGTTCGGCCACACCGCGACTCATGTGTTGACAACAGCGCTGCCAGAATCGGGAGGCGATCCATTGCTGCCGCCGCCCTCCGCTGCGAGTAACAAGACGCCGCGCCCCACCCGGGCCCGTAACGAAGAGGTGGGAGGATGCGGCAGGGTCGTCATCCGCCCCGACCCCAGCCCGCAGCGGCCGAGACGCGCCACCCCGGCTGTTATCGGTCGCCCTCGGCGCTGTTTTTCCGAGCCGCCGCCGCTAACGAGGCTTCTCAGGCGACACCTGGCATGTGCAAAATGGAGGGTGTGGGCCATCGGAGCTGTCACCAATGGTGATGGACGGTGACGGCTGACAAGTGGGCCGGGCCGCTGGTGCTGGCGCTGGTGCTGGGAGGGGTCCGGCGCGTCCGTCTGTTTATGTATGCACATTCTGCGGCGGGGATGCCGAGAGTGGCGAACACGCTAATCAGAGAGGCGCCGTCGGCCTCAGTCCGGCTCTGCAGTCGCACAGGAATTCCAACAAATGCCAGAGACGCTGTGTCGGCATTTCGACGTTCTCTGATGGACAAGATCATTAGTTCTCCTCGCTTGTTTAGATCCCTTTTTCCTGCATGCTGGGATGACGGGAGGTGTCATTCACGTGTTCGGGCGCCGTTGGATGCATGATGGACCGTCTGAAGAGGATTACCGGAGCCCTTTGATCTAGGGAGGTTCAAACAATGCCGCCTCGTTCGTGTATCCCGACAAGCCAAAGAATGTCGCGTGAAACCTGACAAGAACACTAAACCCGTGCCATGGTAATGGCCCCTATCTGTTCTAAGGCAAACTCTGTGTGTGGTTAGAACAGCCATGAGTCCGCACAGGGTGTTAACACGACGCACTAACTTTGCTGGCTGTAAATAAAGTCATCTGACGAAATGGTATCCCCCGGCATGTCCATTTCAATCGTGTAGGAGGTAAGGATAAGGCCGATTGCAACACGATTCTAATTTGATGATCCACCTCTCAGCGCATCAGCACCAAGAGCGGTCTATTCACTTGATAATTTCCTGACAAGGCTCACTTATACATGGTTCTACCACGTATTCATGGCGCTGCTGCAGGTGTATGCTATCTAACGTCAGTAATACGAAATGGGAGGCATACCCAAGGATGGTCGCGTCCTACAATGATGTCATTTTGTGCGAGCTCCCGATGAGATGAAGAACGCCGAACGCCAGCACACGACAGCTCCAAAGAAGACCCACTTCCTACTATCATTCGTTCTTGAGCTCACGACGCACGAATGATCAGATAGCCTTGCTCTGGGCGCTCACGTTTCCGTCAATAAAGAGGTCTCCGGGCTGTCTGAATGCAGGCGGATGACAAATTATCTCGGTCATTCATGAATAAAACTAAATCCTTCGGGGATCCGCCGCCGCTGTATAATTCAGGCGGAGCGCATTATCTCAGAGCTGTGGTGACCGTTTGGTTCGGCGAGCCAGAAGGCCGTGCTGTCGGCCGGTAAGCGCTTCGTTCCACTTTCGCATGGGTTGTCAGGTGCCAGGGCCTAGGGAAAATGTAGCACACACCAGGATCGCCGTGATGCGATGGGGAGCTCAGCTTCGCGTTTCACCATCGCCAGTTCCTGGAGATTGTGAAAAATGGCGTAAATGTATCTACATGAAACGATACACTCATTATGCTGTTCATAACTTCACAGCCGCAATTAATGCTTCTTCCTCGGCATCAAGGACAATCACCGCAGGTAGATTAAGTTGCTTTATCATCTCAAGCTTATCTGGTATGACTGCAACCATGACAGGCCTCTCGCAAAGCTATCTCAACGCTGCCAGAGGAAACGATCTACCCCTGGCTATGGTCAGAAACAGAGACGTAACATTCTGGCCCGCCAGTCTCTAGCCTGTCACAGTCTGGAGGGCTTTTGCTGGGCCGTGGTTCAGACTTGGCAGGTTATTACGGCTTACCTATCGTTTTCAACAGGTAAGTGAGGGGGCTCATTCTTTCACCAGTCTTTGTCTTACTTACTACTTACTTTTATACTCTTTTGTCGTTTACTCTTTGAAGTTTACGTTTCCATTACAAATATTTCAAATGCGGTAGAAAATCTTCATGCCGAATCAGGTATGAGAATTTCACACCTCGATTGGAAACTTGCATCGATAAGGGCCCGATAGTCTGAGATACCTTATTCTGCGATAAGAATAATATACCACCAGGTATCAGGTATCTGCAGATAACCCATGACAGACATGACACATCAGATTGCTGATACACAAATAGCAATTTTATGCAAACACCCCAGAGTAGCATAACAACATAAACCGAAGTTATCGACACATAACACGATATGTGTGAAAAGTAATTGTATATATTCTACTAGGGGTAGTAGTAGGTTGAACACCAGTGATAGATGACTACTTTATGTAAACACAGCAACATACCGCACTTGGCTATTTTTATGACGATGTGGTGCAACAAAGTCTGCCCTTTTATGCAAAAGCCATTCTTCGGAATTGATATGAATGATCAATGAAATAACCAGTGAATGGGTAGGTTGACTTCCAATGCCATGATCAAGATCACTGGCTAGAGGAGGTCGGCGACAGTCGATGCATATATGCGCCACGTGTGCATCGATTGTGCGATATCATGGAAGTGAAGATACGGAAATGCCCTGTATCATAATCTTGTAT
This sequence comes from Pollicipes pollicipes, assembly GCF_011947565.3. Lineage (NCBI taxonomy): Eukaryota > Metazoa > Arthropoda > Thecostraca > Pollicipedomorpha > Pollicipedidae > Pollicipes > Pollicipes pollicipes. Next base: position 35,492,805 of record NW_023596297.1, on the reverse strand, counting down.
ACGTTAGTGCATTCATGATGTGTTTGCGAAATAACAATGTAACGTAAATAGCAAAGTAAGTTTTATGGTAAGCATTCTTTGCATCCGTAGTACCTACATGATACACGGCGACATCTCACTAAAACACTGACATAATGGCTGCTGTAAGAACCACCTTCAGCTGACGTCCCTACCTATCGTAATCAAGCACTTTGGCCACCCCCAAAACACAGTCATTGCAAAAATGGCATGACAGGTTATTTGAGTGTATTTACCTACCGAAAAGGTTTGCATCTGGTGTCTGTCATTTCCATACTAGTCGGTGCCGAGAATTTGGTTCAACATGTGACGTCAATAGACCACCAGGCAAAGCTCAGAAAATTGCAGTCATCGAACGATATGATTATTCCATCTACGTGTTGTGAAAGTTTTGTCTTGACATCAACGATCTTTTCAACGCAAACCACCGTTGACTGATGCGATATATCTAGCATGTTTGGGAGTTATCATGCAGGATGGTAGGGCTTGCTGCCGGCTCATGGTTAGGAGGATTTTTAAACGCAGAGGTGTCGCCTATTTTCGGCGTCCCCCCAGTTCGTACCAGTGGTATACTCCATAATAATGACGGAAAAATGCATCAATAGTAGGGTCTGTGGAAACAAGTTCTGCACACTGCTATGATATGAAAGTGCTTTTAAGTGGCGAACAACATAAGGGATTTGGCGCACTCGTTTAAACACTATGTGGCTATTTCGCACATGGCGGCAGCGTTAGCGGCGGCGCTATCAACAGTGTGTTGCTTCTCGCCAGCGACAGCGTTATGATTATTGTGGAGGGTCCTGGATTCCGAAGGACTGAACTGGCGTCCGAAGCTTGTGCACTCTCTTCCGCTTCTACCGCCATCTTGGCGAGAACCCCATGTGGACACTGTTACTGCAATACCGCAGATAAGGTGAACACTTGGCATAATAAACCACGTGCTCTGCGCCCGCCAAATTTGTGTGACCATCTGGCTGAGGTAATGATGGCCAGTGTGACCACCTGGCTGTGAACATGATGGCCAGTGTGGCCGCCTGGCTGAGGTCATGATGGCCGGTGTGACCCCCTGGCTGTGAACATGATGGCCAGTGTGACCGCCTGGTTGAGGTCATGATGGCCGGTGTGACCGCCTGGCTGTGAACATGATGGCCAGTGTGACCGCCTGGTTGAGGTCATGATGGTCAGTGTGATCGCCTGGCTGAGGTCATGATGGCCAGTGTGACTCCCTGGCTGTGAACATGATGGCCAGTGTGACCGCCTGGTTGAGGTCATGATGGTCAGTGTGACCGCCTGGCTGAGGTCATGGTGGCCAGTGTGACCATCTGGTTGAGGCATCATGGTCAATGTGACCGCCTGACTGAGGCCATCATGACCGCCTCCCCAGGATCCCCCCCCCCCCCCTCCGCTCCCCTGATATTCGTGTGTTGTGACCGCCGCATTATTCATGCATAAGGCGACGTTCGTCCCCGGACTGACTCTCGCACCAGCTCGGGCCGCCTTTACCGGGAGCTGCCACTATACGCAGCTCAGCGTCTGCCCCACACATATCACTCCTACACAGGCTGACTGGAAGCCCGAAGAGCCCCAACAAGCCCGGCCGAAGGGACGTGGCAGCAGTCAGCTGACCCGGATACAGTGCGGAGCCAGCTAGCTGATTATGCGCCCGGCTGGAGCGTTCATGTTGCCAATGCGCATATTTGGGTTCGGCGTCGAGCGAGTGTCTATGAATGATGCTGTCATACATGTCACCCTCGACACAACATCTTGCAAAGTGGCCTGTTCGGAAAAGTGTATTCTCGAAGCCGAGCTGAGATCTCTATCAACAACTAGCCTCATCTTTGTGGTGGCACAACATTAGAGAGCGTTCTTAACGGATATGACTTGATGCATGGCGCTTGAGGTAGGAGAGCCACTGCATCGACATGTGACGAGATATCATTGTATATGTATCGATTCGGTGCATGTTTTGCACCTTTAAATGACTTGTTGCGATTTGCATTTTACGGGGTACCTCCACCTTTCATACATCATTTCTTTGGTCCGCACAATAAGCATATGATATATATATATATATATATATATATATATATATATATATGCATATATGCATATATGTGTGTGAGTTTATGTGTAAATATACAAACATATATGTACGTGCTTGGAAATACAGCAATCCGCTCCTTGTCTACATCCCACTATTTCACGCCTTCGAAAGAGCATCATACGTGCATGATGCATCCTTTACTAACCCAGCTGCTGTCGACTGCACGCATGCCAGAATCACAGAGACTTGTCGGTCAAGCGCGGCCTCACTAACCGCTCCCACCCGGGCTTCCAGTCCACCACGCCATCCCGGCACGGGCAGGCGGCGGCGCGGAGGAGAGGGGGCGGAACTTCACACGTCAGCGTGTCCGGCCGACCGCTCCGACCGCAGCGGCATCGGCGCATTTACATGTGCTTCGGCCGCCAAACACGCGCGGAATTCGCCCGCTGGATGTCCGTTCGCTGTTGTCATGACAGCCCGGGCCAGTGGCGGCGGTCGGCTCTATTTTGCGCCCCTCAGCAGCTAAGTGCGTCTAATGGTGCAGCATTGTGCGCGCGGAATCGGTCGCGATATGGGGCGGAAATTAAGTCAACTCTGTCAATAGGACGATTGTGTGCGCCCCGAAAGGTGTTAAAGTGCGACGGCGGCGGCGGCCGGGCAGGGGGCGGGGCTGGACGCGGAGCTTCCTGGCAAACAGGGCACCGCCACCGCCAGGGCAAACACAGCCGGCTGTCGCGCGGGAGGCGGCGGCGGCGGCGGCAGCTGTCACCGGCGAAACGCCCGGAGAAGTGAGGCACCTGCTCGACCGCGCTCGCTCAGACGGTCTGGGGCGCCGCCCGCAGCGGTCCCGCTTCAGCAGTGCCCCTCCCCCGCCCCCCCCCCCCCCCCACCTCCCCCGGCCATGGAAGGCCCTCGACGTTCTGGGACGAGCCCGGGGCACAGGGTCGGACGGTCCCGCTCTCATGATGGCCCGTCTTGATCGGGTCCCGAGTTCGTACACAGAGCAGAGGGTATCGCGGCGACCGTCGGCGGAGGGGGAGGAGCATCGCAAATCCCCCTTCTGCCCGAAGGGGATTAGACTACCGTTATTGCAAAAACAGCTTAAATTGATGTGCCTCGCGTAGATTTTCTCAAGCCCACACGGTCAACCGGTCAAAGTAGCCTGATCTCCTGGAGAACCGCTTAAGAGAGCCGTAGCCCGACCCGCGGGAGCCGACTGTTGAGGGTGTGTTCAGCACCTCTCGGGGGCTCCATTGTGCCGAAGTGACTGGGGGTGTGCGGCGGCCGGTCTGTCCACAAAGGCGGCCAGGCAGCCCGACTTCACACGCCCAGCGGCGCGGGCCGGGACGCAGCCGTCTCCTGCCGACAATTGCCTTCATTAGCTGGCCGGAGCTGCGTCGAGCCGCGTAATCTGTTCCTTTACAAATTTTACACCGGTTGAATAATGCGTCTCCCCTTAGAAAATCATCGGCTTCGAGTCGATTATTCTCGGGTCGGTCGCCGGCGGCCGTCCGGCGCTTTTATGTTTAGGGAAATTTATGTGCGGGTCGAGCGAAGCGGGCGGGTGTCGGAATGGGGCCCTCTCTGCGACTCTGAATGGATGGCAGGCCGGACGGCCGGGTCTGCTCCCCAGCGCCCATCAGTTCGCAGGGGACGACGACACGGCCCGAAAATTACCGACCCCGCCGGAATGTACAAGATCTATACCCGGACAATGTGTAATTTTGGAGACGTGAGAACATTATTACACGCACCGACCCCTTCACCGATGCTGTGTTTAACTTTTTGCGGCGCGCTCGTCGGGCTTCTCGGGGAATTCGGCGTCGACGAGAGGCCCGCATGGCATCCGTGACCGGCCGGGCATCCCGTGAGATCCGAGGGCCGACTTCAGCGCGCCGCGGCCGCCCCATCTCCGGCACGTCGCGTCTGCAGCGGCGCGCATACCGGCGCTCGGTCGGCTCCTATTTTGTGGGACGATTAGCAGAGCAGGCGTGTGCATGCCGCAAGACAATCGATGGGGATTAACGGCAGCGTGACTCTGGTCCGGCCGGCTGTAATGGGACGACCGGGTATCGGTGCCCGAGCGCTGAGCATCGGTACCCGAGAGCCGGGCATGGGTACCCGAGCGTCAGGCATGAGTACGCGAGCGCCGGACATCGGTGTCCGAGCGCCGAGCATCGGTGTCCGAGTGCCGGGCATCGGCGTCCAAGCGCCGGGCATCGGTACCCGGGCGCCGAGCATGGGTACCCGAGCGTCGGGCATGGGTACCCGAGCGCCGGACATCGGTACCCGAGCGTCGGGCATGAGTACCCGGGCGCCGGACATCGGTACCCGAGCGTCGGGCATGAGTACCCGGGCGCCGGGCATCGGTACCCGAGCGTCGGGCATGAGTACCCGAGCGCCGGACATCGGTGTCTGAGCGCCGGGCATCGGTACCCGGGCGCCGGACACGGGTACCCGAGCGCCGGACATCGGTGTCCGAGCGCCGGGCATCGGTACCCGGGCGCCGAGCATCGCTGCCCCAGCGCTGGGCGCAGCGTCGCTCGCCGCCTCGAACGGGATCGGAAGTAATCCATGCAAGCGGCATGGGCTCGGGCCGAAGGTGGAGACCTGCGAGCTGTGCTGGCGAGTGGTTCAGGTAAAGACGGACATGTGATGAGGAGATCCGTCCGCAATATGCAGCGGTCAGGACTCGTGTGGTTCAGGATGTCGAATATTCATGAGTCGAACATGTCGTTTGGAGTTCAATTTGCAGCATGCACTGTTCATCCGCGTAGTTACACCCGGACGATCTCTCGTGCATCCGCGCGCGTGTATAGTGCCGGCGGATCGCTACACTCACCGCATCCAGACCGCAACACGTGCAGAGGCGGTCGCCTCAGCGTCAAGACATCGATTATCCACCGACAGAGCAAACAAAATCGCATGGCTTATCGGCCGCGAGTGTGGCCACCTCGCGGCTGTTTGCGCGCGCCGATGTGGCGCTATCACGAGATTGAGATATAACAATCGGGCGCCCTCGGACGGCCCAACGGTCGTCGCCCGGCCAACGGGGCCGTCTCACGGGATCCGACCGTCCACGGTAACTGGCCGACTCGGCGGTGATTGTCCCGGCATTCCGCGGTCGCGGCCAGTCCGCCGTCGAGGCTGAGCAGGCGCCGATGCGACGGGGCGAGCGGGAGGGTGGCATGGTCGGGCGCGGCGGCGTGCGGGGGTGCGGCGGCGACCGCCCCCTGCAGACGGCAGCTTGGAGCTCACCAAATAGCAGACGGTCGTCGCTCGCTTGGTGAACATCCGGGAGACGAACCTATTTTTGGCAGCCATGTTGACTGCGCAAATGAGACGTTGGTGTAAATACTGTAAGCGTTGAGCATCGAAAACTCGCATTCAGGTGCGATGAGATCAAAGGACGAAATCACTATTTCACTCAGATCACAGAAGTACTTTTGGACAGCTGGAGTGGAGCGTTCCAAGGGTAGCTCTGCATCCTCATGTTATGTGCAATTGCCTTTCGGTTTCGCTCACACTGGCCTTATATCGGCACCATCTGGTGACCACCCCTATTGTCATATCCGGCAAACCGCCCCCGCGAACCTGTAAGGGAATAGTTGTATGTGCAACCAAAACGTAGCAATGGGCTAAGTACATCAGCTGAAAGGAAGGCTTTGTTTCTATGCATGAACGTTTAAAACGCCCTTTAACCCAAAATGGCTATCTTGAGTGTTGAGTAAATAAGATAAAGAGGACAGACATGTTAAAAGGACACCTGTGGCAGCGATTACTCAGGAACACATCAAAGGCGCACATACAAAACATACCTCAGGCACACGTACCAACGTGTGCACACCCACACCCACACCCACACACCCACACCCACACCCACACCCACACCCACACCCACACCCACACCCACACCCACATATATATATATATATATATATATGGTCATAAATTTCCAGCTAAATTTTCCGAAGACGCGAGTGAGAAGGTGAGACTAAGGGTTGTAGCGTTGTACGACACTGTACAGGAGGCGTCGCCTGCACGCCCCCGTCTTCTCGCGCGGGAGAGCTAGATTAGTGTTCTGATGGGTAGAGCGTGATTGAAAAGAAAAGTTCCCCTGTATATGGCAGGCAAGAGCTTGCGATTCGCCGGTAACACGTATTTCGTGAAGCAGGCTTCTGGAGTGTCGTTGGTAGAGCTGACTGGCAGCAGGCCAGCCCAGTTCCCCACGCACGTTCGAGACATGATCAAATTTGCGGCGGCTTGAGTAGATGCGCAGCAAAAATTTCAGAATATTTTGGAGGCGTGGTGTGTTTTTCTCCGACCCGTTGTCACAGATGGCAAGGTAGTAGTGAGCATGCGGAAGGAGCAAGGCGTTGGCCAGGGTAGGCAGAAGGTCGGGCGGGATCTGAGACGCGCGTGGGACAGCTCGATGAGGATACCGTTCCACTTTTTGACGAGGGTAGATACGTGAGAGTCCCAGGTAACGTGCCTGTCGAGCACTACGCCAAGGTTCCTCATGGTGGGACCCTCACGCACTGCGTCCTCGCGGAACGGAACAGCTATGGGAGACATGCCTGAGCTGAATAATATTCAGCTGACAGCTGGCTATGACACGTCAGCCAGCTGGGTACGACATGAAGGATTGTATAGGTTCCGGCCCTACCTGACCCTAAAAGCTTGCCTCGCCTAGCCCATGCCCCACACAGTCCCTCATTTTTCTCCCTTTAATGTGAAAAGTAATCGATCTAAAACCCTGCAATTAGAACTAAAAACGGGAGAAAACTTATGCTAGTTGACAAAACCTGCCCTACGTTTCTAGTGACCTTTATTTAACGATAACTTGTAATGCGTACTGAACTGTGCGAGCATTCTCAATGCGTGTCATACATGACAGAGATGTCATCAGGGGGACAGGTTCGGCATGTAGCAGTGGTCTGAGTATGATGCGGAGCTGCCAGCCGTGTGCAACGGCCTTGATTTATGCTGGGCTTTGCATTTAAGTGCAACATGTGCTGCTCCGATGTCCCTATCAGAGACGGGAGCTGGACCAAGCGCGACCGCTTACCATGTTGCCATCCACACGGGTGGCGGTTAGCAGCAGCACACCTTCCAGCTTCTGTTAAGTTGCTATGCGAATCGAAAACGGGCGAAAAAAGAGATCGAGCCGACACCCTGGGAGGACCATTCGGCGCGTTTATATGTCCACATGTGACGCATGCTCACAAGAAGGGCTTAATGACATGGCCTAATAACAGAAATATCCGTATGCGCTCCAAGCCAAATATGGCATCAATCGACTTGGCTTGCAGTAGATGTTAACGCATCACAAAACCTCGCTATTCTCAATTTGGTACGGATGATGCTGCACCGTTAGTCTGGCGGGATACGACCCGTTACCAGTGACTTTTGACAAGTGTTGAGCGCACTCATGTCGAACCAAATCAATGAGTGTCTAATCCTACTTTAAACAGCGAAGTTAAATTCCCAATCATTACCGGTTCAGCGTGGGCATAACCGCAGCAAACCAGTCGCAGCTGCTTAGAATGCATCAATTGAATAGCATCACTAATCATCACCGATTATATCTCTGCTGCAAATATTCTAAATGTGTTGTCATTTAAATTACCTACTTTGCACGGCTATCAAGATGGTGATTAAGTACACGACAGACATCAACTACCAATATTTCGCTCCAGCATAATGGCATAACAGTGGTTGATGCACCGGTCGGCAGCGAGTGGATGAAATGGAGTCATTTCCATTTCAACGACTGGCCCCTCCATATCAGGAGACGCGTGAAGAGACGGCAAGACTCGTCCCTGTCAGAGGTCGCCTCTAAACCACTCGGCAAGTGATGACGACATGGGTGCGGCTGGGGCGCAGAACATCGGGGGGGGGGGGGGGGGCGGGGCGGCTGCTCCTCCTCCTCCTTGGGGGCTGAGGGGAGAGTGACGTCCCCGAGCGCTCTGGTCAAGAAGTATGGACTCTGCATAAGGTATCGCATAGAACAGAAAGCAGTCGGGGCGAGCCAAGCCCAAGACCTTTTAATTCGCGTTTAAAATCAGGGATGAAAAACTCTCAGAACAGTTGAGAACGTGCATGGTGTTTGATGCATTTGGCGTCATCCAATGCCAGAGTATTAATGCTAGCTTTTCCCAAATCAAGAGCCCTTCTCACCCCTCTGTTTCCTATTTCCAAACTATCGCAGAACCGTAGCTAGAAATTTACACTAGGGCATGCACCCCTAACATGCCTTCACATGTGCTGGTCTCGCAATAATCCTAGTTGAGTGGGCTACATACCTATCTGTACCGTGACTGGTCTTCATTCAATCAAGCGGGTCAAATGCCGCCTGTGTTGCAATGGTAATAACCGCACGGGTCACATGCGAATCTGTATCTTGGCACATCTTCCATCATCAGGCAGGTCAAACACTAACTTAGATTAGATTGCAAAAAGGGAGTGGCGAGTGATAGGTACCTGCCAGGCAGAATAACTATTCCCATGATTGCTCTCGCCAGTGATTCCAGTGCCAAAACAAGGATTACGCCGGTTGGCTTCCAGGTCGCCGTCAGGTGCTGGTTCGTCCAAAAAGGGCCTGCGGGTTGTCACAGCCTCAAAGGTTTCAGACCGTAACGAGTCGCGAACTCTCGACCATGCGACAGGCGGAGCGGTGCTCACGCCAGTAGACCACCCCGCACCATTGCTCGATAGTCTCGACGGTTAGAGCTTGTGTATGTGAATAACAGGAGTGTGGATTCGAAGCTGCCAGAAACCTTAGAAGCTTTGATGCACACAAGGTTACGGCTGACCGGTACCAACACTAACGGCGGCTGAAGAGCTAGCAGAGACGTCTTATAAACAATTGGGTCATTGGCAATGGCAATGTTCTAACCAAAACATTGGTAGAAGATGAGCTTCGTTTTACCGAAGGGCACACCGGCCGGATACTCCACGATTGTGCCAGGACAGTAATGTCGGCACCGATTTATATATATATATATATATATATATATATATATATATATATATGCGTGTGTATAATATGCATCCATGTATATACAGTACATGCGCATGCGTGCGTGCGTGAAAACCGATATTTCACTTTTCGATTCCACCTTAACTTTTTTCCTTAAGGTTTTAACGAATGACAGGAAACAGCCAAATGAAGTATTCTGTGACTGCAGCTGTGGGCCCACACCTGGCTTTTTTGGTCTAAATCAATGATAGTGTTGGTAGTTTGTCTAAGCCATACACGATTTCGCTGTACAAAACTGACCCATGAACGTCATTTTAAAGTCGTGGGAGGCGGCAGGCTGGCATTTGACGGACCAGTCGCTCCCTACGGACCTCAGGGTGTTTGCTTAGCCATCGCTGAAGCCAACGTAGGAGACTTAAAAGTGATCTAACCCCTGCATGAGTCGACAGGAAGCCTTAAAAGCAGCCATTCACCATAAGGAAAAATCTGCATACCCCATATTGTTTGCAAATTTGAAGCACCCCGTCTCCACGGGATGCTGCTGCTACCGATTTCTCTCGGACAGGCTGCATTTCTGAGAGCCTGGGCCTCCACACCTCCTGGGGTGAGGAACAGGCTGCCAGTCCAGGAAGCTCCACCCCCCGACCATGTATCACTCCTAGAGATATTGAGTCGCACATACATCTTGTGACAGCTAACGAGGAAATCTTTATGCGAGGTTAAATTAATTACCTGCAATGCCTCCATAAATAACGGCAGCGCGCCGACCCCCGCAGAGGCAGCCAACACTTGACCCGGTCGGCCCTACCGGCTGGGCCGGGGTCAAGAGCGCAAGCTGGCGGTGGTGACGGGGCCGGCCCGGACAGGAGCCCGTGTCCCCACCACCTGCCGCCCGCGCCGGCGCCGGCGTCGCTTATTAAAATAGCTGAAGAGCAGGCGCCGATATCAAACAAACTGTCGGCGCTGGCCTGTCAAAACATGGATGTCCTAATTAGGACGCGCTTCGATTGGCATCTGTTCGCGGAGGTGTCATTGGTGGACGGGCCGCGGGGAGCGCCGACCGACCAATCAGACGATGACGGCCCGTGACGTCACTCGTATGCGTCGCCAGGCGCCCGGTATTCGGAGCGGACATGGGACGTTTGTTTTATGAGTTGTTCATGTGGTACGCCTGCTTTGATGGCGAAGCCATGACATGTGTATGGCCGATGAGTCGCAATTCAGTCTTTGAAGTTCTTTGTCCGGTTGGTGAGGCACACTGCTCATAACTCTAGCATGCTGATTATGCTATCTGAATAAGTGTTTTGACAACTCACCAGGCTACACATCACACAACATACTTTTGACATGGTAATTTCTTACCATGTAATAAAGAGCTTTGGCCGTCACTGTGATAAATTATCTCCAACTCTGTCTCATACGTATAGGTTGAATATGTGGGTAGATATCCCGTATCTAAGTGTCTTTGAGCAACAGTCTGTTGAACTAGAAAAACACATTTTTATACACGGTATTGGCAAGGCAATCGACCATTTCCGTACTGGACTCCATTTGATATATTCACTTTCCGCGAAAAGCTTTCTACCTGCTTTGCACGATAAGCCATCTTCCCACAAACACTCGCGAGCGGCACATGCTGCCGTTACCCCTCCAGTCAGGGCAGGGACATGTCCGCATCACCGCTCGGACTTCGGCATACCACGAGCTCAAACCCTGAGCCGTGAGTAAGCCGCAGCCGTGCGCCCGCCAGGTAAGCTGGTGGGCACGGCGCCGGCCAGCCGGGCCCGTGACGGGGGAGTCACGGGTCCGTGCCGTGACGGCGGAGTCGTGACTCCGTAACCGGCTCGAACCTGCTCAGGACAGGCTTTGGTCGTGGTCGGCTGCCGACGCTGGCCGGCCGGCCGGCGCGGCCTGAAGCAGCTCGTCACGCACCGCCGTCGGCCTGCCCACCGCCAGCGGCCGGGCGCCGGCCGATCCCCCGTCCGGTCGAACGGTTGAGCGGGCCTCGCTGCACCCGCCGTCCGGTTTGGCGATGGTATCGCACTGCCAGGAAATCGCGCCAGGTATTCCCGAAATGCGGGCGGCGCGGTGATGCCGACTTGCGGCGCCGTTAGCGTGTTAACGGGCTGGCAGACGGGGCGGCACGGCCGCCTGGCCTCGGGGGACTTCAACGGTACAGCGGGGGGCAGCGGCCGCGGCTACCGACCGCTGGTGAGTTGCAGTCTTTCCAGCGGCCGCGGGCGGCGGTATGGGCAGCAAGTGGAGAGGAGGCGCCGGCGGCCGGCGGCCGGCGGCGGCGCCGCGCCACCACAAGCCAGGAAACAATGACACGCGGTTTCCAGGCGCGATCGATACCAGATAAAAGTCGCATTAGCAATCAAAACACAATTTATTCTTATGGGCCTAATCAACACCTCGCAGTGATCGGGCGGATACGCCGGCGAAAAAGCGCGCGGCGAGAAAAACGCGGCCGCTCGACAATGCCACGCCGCCGGGCAATCCGTCGTATCGGCCGCGGCGAGGGCGCGTCCTGCGGCGATATGTCGTTAGCGTTCTGTGTTGTCATTGTTGGCGGGGCCCAGCGCGGACCCCGGCGCCCGATGAGTTATGATTTGACTCACAACTAGGATGGACGATCGTTTGCCGATCACCGGAGATTTATGACGTCACTTAGGTGCACCAAACACGAATAAATATGAATGATAACGAGGGCGCGTCGCATCTCAATATATGGGTGGGATACGGATGGCGTTTCCATATCCGTGGCCGGCGCGGTCGCCGTCGTAGAGATGCTGTCAGGCTCGCCATGCCCAGCCAGGACGGACGCATGCGTTATCAGGCCTCCTGCTGGGGCCAGCGACCACAACAGGCGTCCTGATGAGATCGGTCCGGCGCCGGCGGCCGATAAGCCGACGCGTCATGAGAACTGCGGAGGCGAGAAGCCGCGAGGCGTTCGACGATGACGTGCGGTACCGGCCTCTGAGCCCACCCATACCCCGCAGCACGCCGAGGGGCCCTCGTGACCGACCGGCCCAGCCCTACCCTCCCTCGCCGTGCCGCCAGTGTCTGTCGCATTCCAGGCTAATCTCCCTATCGCCGGCAACACACACGGCCGCGCTCCGCTCCCCTGCAATTTAAACAATCGGGCGTTTAGGCAACGAGCGGCTAACGAGCCGGCGGCCGACCGGCAACTCCTCCGGCCTGCAGGCTGGCCAGCATGGCTCACGTGGGGTGGTGGCCACCGCGCCGCTCACCGCCGCTTACGGTGCGGGTCAGAAGCGGGTCACGGCTGGGGCAATGGCGGGTCACGATGGGTCAATGGCGAGAAAGGCTAGCAAGGCCGGCCCTCGGGCTTTGAAAATTTGGAACTGGTGAACCGCCTTTGGTGTGATCAGGGGAGGCCAGGTTCAACATAGTTTCTGGCGCGCCAGAGACGAAATGTGGAGAACAGTTGAGGCTAAACCCATACAACAGTACCGCTATCCGAAGGTCACACAGGTCATTGTGCACCGCCCACAGTAGCATCATGTCACAGCGCGGTCAGACGTGAGGTGAGGATAGTGCGGCAGACCGACGGCCAACGGTCCCGATGTTCACCTCAAAAGACCGCTCCAGACAGACGCTGACGACGGCTGTCGGCGGTGGATACAGGAGGCTCACAATATGCCTCAAGCGCGTTTGCGCAACAGCTGCAGCGCTATGTCGTAGGAAGCATCGCGCCACGCCTCAGGCGATGAAACCATTAGCTGCAGATGGCAGCGCTGCAAAATCGATAAAACGCCGCAGGAAGACTGCGTGGGTGGCGCGGATGCGTCACGTGACCTCGTGCAGCCCCAGGCGGGCGCGTCCGTTCCAAAGGCTGGCGGAGGGCCAGGGAAGCCGGTATGCATGCTACCGTATCGTTTCCACAAAAAATTCAGAGTAAAGTGGCGATGTTAACAAATGTTTAATTAGAAAGTTGGGGATGATAAAATTGTTATCGCTAACCTGCCATTAATCATACGAGAGATGTCTGACCAAGAGGTCCCGGAAGGCTACGTGCCGAGATGGCGTTTTCCCTCGGCTGGTCGGCTCCGAAGAACAAACCATTAATCATAATCACATACATCGGAACTGACGTTTTGCTTGACGGTCGTCGAATCATAAACCAAATACTAACGAGGAACAAATAACTCAGGCGGCATAAATCAAGCGGAGACGAGATGTCCACTCGCGGCGGCTCTATCAGAATCCACCGCTGACACAGGCCCGGCCGCCGCGGTACGAAGGCGGCGGCACCGAGGGCGTGTCGCAGGCAGAGCACCCCGACCGAGCCGCTTGAAGGCTTCCCCGTCCTCCGCCCTGACCTCTCCTGGGCTCCTGCGGCCGTCGCCGGCCGCCGCGCCGAATCGGCCCGATGAGAAATGGCTGCCGACCTTTTTTGTGCGCCGCCCATTCGTCTTGCCGCCTGCAGCATTGCGGGCGGTGCGCCCGGAAAGGCGGCGGCGCGGCGGCGCGGCGGCGCGGCGGCGCGGCGGCGGCGGCGGCGGCGGCGGCGGCATTCCTCGACGGCGCGCACGGACCGGCGGCCGCCCGCGCCCCCGCCGCCCGCGCCGCGTCGTAACGGCCAAATTACGACGCCATTAGCCGGCGATACGCGGCTGCAGAGGCGGCCGTGCGCTGAGTTGCGGCGGCCGGCGGACGAAGTCGTCGTTCATCGGCGGCGGGGCGGCGCGGGGGGGGGGGGGGGGGGCGCCGCGCCCTGCATTCACTCACCGCGACCGTAAACTGCCGGCCGATTACAATACAATGGCGGCGGCGGCAGCCGGCTGCAGCATACTCACCTGCAACGGAGGAGAGGCGCAGTGTGAGGTGCCGTGCGACACGGTCGTGCTGCGGCGGCGCTACGCCGGACGGCGTGGGGAGACGACGGGGCCCGGGGAGAGACGACGGGGCCCAGGGGGTAGACGACGGGGCCCAGGGGGAAGACGACGTAGCCCGGGGAGAGACGACGGGGCTCGGGGAGAGACGACGGGGCCCAGGGGGAGACGACGGGGCCCGAGGGAGAGGACGGGGCCCGGGGGAGTCGACGGGGCCCGGGGAGAAGACGACGGGGCCCGGGGAGAGACGACGGGGCCCGGGGGGAGACGACGGGGCCCGGGGAGAGACGACGGGGCCCGGGGAGAGACGACGGGGCCCGGGGAGAGACGACGGGGCCCGGGGAGAGACGACGGGGCCCGGGGAGAGACGACGGGGCCCGGGGAGAGACGACGGGGCCCGGGGAGAGACGACGGGGCCCGGGGAGAGACGACGGGGCCCGGGGAGAGACGACGGGGCCCGGGGAGAAGACGACGGGGCCCGGGGAGAGACGACGGGGCCCGGGGAGAGACGATGGGGCCGGGGAGAGACGACGGGGCCCGGGGAGAGACGACGGGGCCCGGGGAGAGACGACGGGGCCCGGGGAGAAGACGACGGGGCCCGGGGAGAGACGACGGGGCCCGGGGAGAGACGACGGGGCCCAGGGAGAGACGACGGGGCCCGGGGAGAGACGACGGGGCCCGGGGAGAGACGACGGGGCCCGGGGAGAGACGACGGGGCCCGGGGAGAGACGACGGGGTCCGGGGAGAGACGACAGGGCCAGGGGGAGGCGGAGAGCGGCCACCGAGAGTGACACGCGGCAACGGAGCCGGCAGGGGAGCGCAGGACTAACATGTGGCCTCAACACACGCCACAAAATTGACGACGATCGAGCAGAATGTGCAGAGGTGGAGTCGGAAGACAGATACACATCCTGATCCACCCACATAGGACAGTTTGATTATGTCAATGGGGAAAACACGGTAAAATGCATGACAAGAATGTATCTACAACAACATACTTATGGACAATGGTGCAATCATAGCCAGTAAGCTCACTGCAATGTTGGGAAAACGGCACGAAAGACCCGTAAACATATAACATTAGATCTTGTTTGAAAATCTAACTACTCTAAGCATTTATCCACAGCGAAAACAGTGAAGCAATCTACAAAAATCCATACAAAATCTACAAAAAATAAGCCGTACTCCCTCGAGGATATACGTGTTCATATCTTTAATGGAATGGGCGATTCTCGAAGTACCTAAATTGGTGTATACAGACGTTGGACAAACGATACGAAGCCCACAGCCGTGGGCTTCGTATCGTTTGTCGACGCAAGCCGACAGACCGACAGCAGTGCAGCTGAAGTCATTCAGCTGCAAGGTGAAGCCCACGGAGCGCATCTCGGCCAATGCGTCCGAACAGACCATTCGTACCATCCTGCCATCCGCTGACCCGCTGCGCACAAGCAACACGGCAACATAACGCTACAGTGCGCCAGCAGCGGCCCAGCAGTTCATACGTCGGCTCTAGTGCGATTACGGCTTAATCAATGGAGTAGCGCTGGACAAAGGCCGTTTATAAGCGGGCGGCCACGATCGCCGCGCGCCGCGACGTGATCGATAGCGCCCGGCCCGATCGGTATGCATAACGGCCGTGCGGACGCCGGCCCGCATTCGGAGCGCGCCGAGTCGAGGCGAGACGCCGCCGCCCGCCGCACTGCGGTGACTCGACGGCGACGGCTCGACGCTGCCCCACACCGCGACGCTCGTCTAACCGCCCCCCCCCCCCCCCCGACGGCGATCGGCGTCGTCAGAGTCGGCGCCGATGGCTCGTTTCGGGCTGGCCAGCGCTCGGCGCCGGGCGGATCGGTGCAGTTAGCTCGTCTCGCCGGCCGGGCTCTCCCAGCCGGAGTGGAGCGGAGCGGCCGTGCTCGCCGGCCGCCTATAAACAGGTCATCGGAGAGCTGCACGGCGCTGCAAGCCGGCCGGCCGCCGCGTCACACGTGCCATGGGGGCGGGGCCAACCGTCTGATGACCGATCGAAAAGCGCGATTCAAGATGGCCGCCGGCGGGGACTGGTGCTCAGGTGCGGGACGAGCGGTTCGGCGGCGCTTCTGGGGCGGCGTTTTGAAAGGAAGGGAGGATGTTAAGTTACAGAAAAAGGTTGGCTTGCGGGCATCAGATGCTGAACGCGTGGTGGAGGCAGACCACGTGATACAGCCTGAAGGCGCAGCGGGAAAACGCGCATTCGTTTCGACAGTCTTCTTACAAAACAGCAAAAAGTTATGCAGCTTTCCGAGCATCGGAGTTTTTGCCATTTGAATGGCTTCTCAGAGAGCAGGACAAAATCCATGTCTAGGGAAGTCGACTAATGACTACCAACGTATCCGATTAAGGTCATCCTTCGGCATGGGTTCGAAGTTCATTAGCAGGAAGAGCAGGCAGCCTTCGTGCAGATAAGGGCAGAGTGAGAGGTAAGTTGGTAAAGACCTCAACCATGGCGGCAATAAATATCGATGCTTTGTCAGGTAATGATTACGAAATGTCTGAACCCGCCATTTCATGGCAAGCTAAACGATATAGCTTCGATTTAAGAGCTGATTTATCGGAGCTTGAAAGTAATACGCTCAAAGGCACACGTCTCAATAACGGCAGATGTACTTTGTGTGCAGAAACTTAAACAGCCAAGTGTTCACTGGCATACGACTTCAAAAACAAGAAGATTGATATTCAGAATGGTGACAATTCTGACGCGCGACTCTATCATCTGGGCCAATTCTGACGCGCGACTCTGTCATCTAGGCCAATTTGCATCGGCGAGACGCCTTTTGCGACGACGGACAAACGATGTGATAACAGGCGTCAGTGCAATCTTCATAGTCTTACGGAGTGATTGACACGAGGCATTGTTATCACGAATTGAATCATTGTTCGGATTCTCGTCCTCGTCTGATGTGATAGCATATACAAACGTTTCGGACAGGTAGCCCTCCGGCTGTTGTCAGGTGCTATCAAGTACTTAACAAGGAGATCTAAATGATGTTTGGCTTTGTTTCTTGGCTTGAATCCCAGCAATTCCAAGATGGGGGAGTTCGAGTTGTGACTCGTATATAGCTGGAAGCCGAACACCACCCAGTTCTTTCGAGGACTCTGTAGCGCCTGACGACGGCCGGAGAGTTAGCTGACCGAAACCCTATGTACATACTAACACACCAGACGAGGAAGGTAGTCCAAACAATTATTAGATCAATAATTCTAAACGTTGTGCTATCTTTACGTATGTAAGCGCAGCCGAAACGTGTGGAAAGCTTTTTGGGAACTTTCGCAAATGGGTCTTACTTCTTCCCCGGAAGATAAAGGTTCATAAGCTTAGCAGACAGACTTGCACTGATAATTGGCACTCGGACCCGATTTACAAATGGCATTGTTGAAAAGTCTGCTGCCTCAGAGACTAGCAACGCCCGCCAGTCTTAATCAACGAAATAGGTGAATATAAAATGTTTTTTTGTGTTCGGGAATAAATACCGCGACGCATGCGGGCATTCTGGTTCACTATCAGTCAAATAAATCGGTCTTTTTGGCGATGTAATACTTGTGGCCCTACCTATCAATGTCCAGGCCACAGCCTGTTTCATTTAGGGCCGGTTGGCGAAGAAGTAACCACATTCGCCTCCTGTGCCCCAGAACTCCGCGTCATCTGAGGACGACACATTCGCCTATTCCGTGCATTTTGTTTCACGTCTTCATCTCCTCTAGCTAGCCACATCTGTGACTAATCCTAAAAACACCCGAAGATGGGCGCCGGTACTGGGTTTGCGCACGAGAGCGTGAAATTGTAAGCACGCATCAACCCACGTGCCTGCTGATACAGTTGTCTGTTCTCTCCTCAGTCTGAGCATGTTACTTAAGTTCAAGTCAGATCGGCTCGGCCTGCGGCTCCGCTGATGGCTTCTCCTGCAGCGCTGCATTTTGGCAGTGACGGACTCAGGACGTGTTTCACCGTTTTAAACCTCACAGAGCAATGGTTTGATCCTGATCGTCGGACCACAGCTGCGCTTGGCCGATAACCACAGGCAGCATGCCGTTAAAACGCCGTCCGCGGGTGGCCAATGTCTATGCTCGGTACTTCCCGACGCATTGCACCATAGGTCAAGCGACGTGACATTACGATCTTAAAATGAGCCACCATAAAGCAAAGGAATATAACATCCGTATTAGCATATTAATGAGAGCTGTTAATCGTCCCCAGAAACCGTCGGTGATTGGTTTGCAGTCATTAGGTCGGCGCGCCGCTCGGCCGACCTTCTGCTGCGCTCAGCGTGGTGCTGGCCACCGGCGCGCGCGCCCCTGCCAGCCTCTGCAGACGGGGCGGAAATGGCTGGTTACCTCCAGACTAACTCCTGTGGGACGCACTTACAGGACGCGTACCAAAAGCTCAAGCCCATAAAATGAGCGCGGACTGCTGATTACAGAGAATCAGCGTGTAACTGCGGGATTCTTCAAGGCCGGCAGGGAAAAAAACTGAAGAGCAGTGAGCGAGCCTTGGGGGTTCGTAAAACAACGGATCAGCTTGAAGGCTTGTTCAACAGCACGGTTACCAGCCTGTTCTGGATTATACAGCGCGTGATTGCCTGTTGCGCGCCGCCCCATACTTCACGAGATCAGAGGACAGAGCCCACCGTAGTACGTTTTTCAGCTACGCAGCCAGGCTTTGTCAGGCGTCCCCCCGGCTGGAGTGGTGTGAACTGAACCCAGTTATCTAAAGCCAGCTGGAGCCAGTTATCTGAAGGGGATGTTTTCGAGAGCACGATACTTGCTAAACCACTCAGTGCACAGATGGCAACGCTAAAGAACGTAAATGCGTTGTAAACCACGAAATTGGTTCTGAGGCTGGGAAGTACCGGGGTGTTTTTCGAGGCTATTTCAAAAGAATCTACGACATCCGGTAAATGACGCACGCTATCATTTAGGTAGCTTGCGTTTTCAAATTGGTGTAAATTGGTACAACTCCACCCTTGTTGCTGCTCCTCTCTCAAAAATGTGTTACTACGCACAAATACGAACAGATATTCAGTGCAAAACCATAGCTGCTTGATCTAAAACGACATAGACAACGACGAACACGATACAAAACAAACAGTTCAAAACGATAACAAACACATTACGCGCAAGGACAGGTGTCCCACGCCCTGACGTTTTGTATGGTTGCGCAGTGTCATGATAGGCCCACCAAAGGCACAGAGACCACGGTCTGACCCGGGGTGAGCGTTCCCCCCCCCCCCTCCCCCCCCCCCTCCTGTTGTCCCACCTGACGGGAAGTGCTGACATGAGCAGCAGTCGCGAGTGGCGTGGAGTTTTCTGCACCGAATCTCCCAGGCCTCTGTCAGATTACGCCATAAAAAACAGCGACACCGTATGGACTCGACAGTTACGACCTAGGTTCAGCTGGTTTTCCGGAACACTTCGGGACCAACATTTTTAAGTCTACGCGACATCAAGGAAGGTCAGCTCACTGAACCGGTCAGGAGCGCGTCAACCAACCAAAGACTGGACTAGTTTGGCCACCTTCGCAGCGTTAAAAAACGTCCCGACAAAACGTTTACGTCACGCCAAATTACGTCGCGGGGCGGCGGATTCCGAGAGGACCCTCAACCTCTGCTGATCGATTCAACACCAACAGGCGCGCGCCGTTTGATATGCGAGAATGCTCGCCAAACGAGCGATATGCCGGGCGGCAGGAATGCACGGCAGCGTCCCGCTGGGAGCGGGCGGGGGTGGCGTGGACCTTCGGCGCTGTTTACCGCCGGCGGCTGACGGGGGGCCTCCGAAGCACGCCGCCATCCGGGCCCCTGCCTCGCCACCGTCGCCCTGCTAGAGCGCACGGCTGGTATATTGGATGGGGTCGGCAAAGCGCGCCGCCGGTGCGCTGACTGTCCCGATGGCGGCTCCCCTCGATGACGGCTCCCCTCGATGACGGCTCCCCCGACGACGGTTACCCCGGGAGGCCAGAATGGCACGCGCCGCCCCCGGCGCGCTGCGTTGGGTTGGGCTGGCGGCGCGGTGGGGGCTTCGGAGGGAGGGGCTGTCCATGGCGGTCAACGGGAGGTGTTCGGAAGACAGCCGGACCTCAGTGCGGGCGCATCGTTTTTTTCTTTCCTCCTTGTTTTGCTTCCTTTGCTGCTTTCTTGTGGTTAACTGAGCATGTTTGGCTCTGCCCACACTTGAGCTGTTTACAGCCGAGCGCCACCTGACGATGAACCCTAACTGTCTGTTTTCCATCATAGCGTGACACACTCGCCCAAATTACCGACTCATACACGCCTGATGGCCCGCGAATGTGTGCACACGTTGCATGATTACACAGCGGGGCTTCACGCGACGCCCCGGCGCGGGGCGGCACCACCAGCGCCGTTCTTTGAAGTGGACGGGCGAGGCATGCATCTGGCTACCGTCCGGCCAACACTGACGGCGTGCCAGCGTTAATAGACGCGTCCCAACCCGCCATTATTTTATAATCAGGTTAGCATGAATAATGGTGCGTGGTTACAGTCGATGACTGGTCACTTTCTGCGCGACATCTGCTCCGGCATGTCATGGGACGGCAGAGGGGATCCATGGCACGATAGAGGAGATCCGCCACTGCGACACGTCCCAAGGCCGAGACACTGGAACGTGAGGAGGTCCGCACACGGGTGGATGGCGACAGCCGTTCCACTTTTGGCCCAATTTAGCCTGTATTTAATTGGTTGTGGGCTGAGCAGACACTGCTCTGCTGCGTTAAAGGACAGCTGCTCAGGTTTTAGAGAGAGAGAGAATGCACCGCCGCATGCACAGAGCAGTTGGGAATTGTGGCTGGATTTGTATCATCTCGAGGCCACTGGTGCAGGAACCTCTGCTCCTAGTGAGCTTCGTGCCTTACATACTAACTGATGCATTGGGTGAAAGAGCGTCCGTGATGTCGGTCTTTGGGTTCTGTAGGAATTCGCCTATCACATACTAAATACTGGTCATCTGCGATTAAATGATTTCTGACCGCGGGCGAGTGTTCCTGCCCTGTGATTTACCGAAGTCTCCCACGATTCATGGCGCCCGTACTGATTATCGCTAGGTGAGTCGGGGCGGTACTAACCGCCGATCGGCTCGGCGGCGAGCTGAAGGTTGGGTACTATTGGTGCTAGCCACATCTAAATTACCGGCCAACGACCAAAAAACATTTTCATAATTCGTACGTACCCCAGATCATACACGCCATTATATTATAGAAATTGCTGGTTCTGCTTTGTTTCGGAGTTGCGCGCCCACGGTACGTGGTTTTTTCATCTGTGTAGCTGCGTTCTGAGTCATTTAAATGGTCCACTTCATTAGGCTGAGTCATCAAAGAGTGTCCATTGTTATTCCAGGCACCATCAATCAAGCTTGATGTGCTGCGTGGTTTTCGCAGCAACATAAATCCCACAGAAACAGGCATTGTGACATCCAAGCTAAACAGATAAATCTATCCTTCCTTTCGAATGGCAATAATATCAAAACGAAGAAAGAAATGTGTGATACGTCCATGCCATTCAGGGAAATAAGATTCCACCCAGTTCCGTACTAGCACAATAAGATTCCACCCAGTTCCGTACTAGCACAAACAACTGCACACGCTCACGGCGAGTGGCACGGCGTGATGCGCCGGTCCGCCTGGGTGACCGTCTCTGTCAGCGGCGTCAAAAGTTCCTGACATTGGAGTAACCTCTGGACTCTTTCTGCATTTGGCCAACGGAGACCTTTATTCCCCTATCGCAATGGTTCGACCACCTATGGCTGCATCTTCCATGCTTAAAACGTCACGTTAAGTTAACCTGTCCCTCTTGACATCTCGATTTCGCGCCCCCTGCGTAATCACTGGGGCGTAACCACAGAAATGTGTCACAGGACCCCCAGTAAGCCCGAGTTCGATCCGCGCTGTACCCAGGTGCTGTATCCGTACCCGGGGGACGATCGTACCCGAACGAGTCGAACGGCCACCGCCCGTGCTGCCGTTCGCGGCCGCTGTGGCCCGCTGCAGCGTGACAGGCGACAGCTGACAGCGACGACTGCATTAGCAGGGCGCGTGTGTCGGACCGTCCGGTGGATGTCCGATGCGGGAGGCGATAGAGCGGCGGTGACGCCTCCGCCGCCGGACGGCGTCTCCCGCTGACTCCGGCCGTCGGCGGACGGCGGGGCGTGGTGCCACGGAGCCAGGAAGGGTGTTCGATATGTGCCGTCCGCAAAGGCGAGTGCTACGAGAGGACACCGAGTGCTGTGTATTGCGGAGCGGCGGAATGGGTCAGGGACAAGTAAATATTTGAGAAACAATCAAATAGGCGCAATCGAGTGCAAAGTTGCTGAAGGAGGCAGCCAACACTACAGAGACTCAGACGCAGGGCTCCGGCGCGCGGCGACGCACGTCAGACGAAGGTGCCATGCCTCAGAGAGGGAAAACCACGCGCCAGGCTCAGGCACGGCGCGCGGGGGAAGGAGAATCCATGTGCTCGGAGGGACACAGCGCACCGGAGAGAAACACAGTACCCGACGCGAGGGTCAGATGGCGTGCGAGTGGGCCGGCTCACGGCACGCCCCCGTCCGGAGGCCACCACTCTTTCAGGCCGACCAGGCGTAAACAATCGGCGACAACAGCCTGTTGTGACCCGACGCTGAATCTGATAGCCGAGCGGCTGGCGCCGGCGTGTGCGCAGCCGGCATTAGCCGTAACCGGCCGGCGCATTGTGTCGAATCAGGCGGCCTTCACGGACTCGCCGAGAGCGACGAGCACGGCCACAAACACAGCGCCCGTGAATGCCTGTTTGGACGCGTCGCGGGCGCGCCGGGCTTGCCACCGCGCGCCGCCGCTGCACAACACGTCCGGCTGGTGAGGCGCCTCCTCGGCGGAGATACCCCACCCGGGCGCGGCTGCTCCCGGCGCGAGGCTCCGGAGGCGCGCTGCGAAGCGGACACCTCAGCGGGCCCGCCCCCGCCCTTGTCCCGACACCATCGGCGGACACACGGCGCCCCGAGGCGGCGGCGTAACGAGCTCCGTGCAGAGTGTCGGGTAATGGTGCCCGGCGTGGAGATGAGCCACTGCAGCGGCCAGTTACGCACGCTATTTCCGGGGCCCGCCTGGGTCGACAATCACCCGCCCGGCCGATGGGAAGGGCGCGTGGAGTGTGTTCCCATGCACCAATTACCTCTTCCGCTGCCGCCCGAGCAACCCGCGGATGACATGCGAGCGCTTTAGAATGTAACATCATCATGGCGCAGCGTTTAGTTGGGCTGAGTGATTCCAATCAGCAATAAATGACCCACATTGTTATGCTACATTGCTTTTATGAGGCTGTTACGAACGATTAACCATGACGGATCTAAAACGTCACTGGGAGGCAGCGCAGGTACAAAGGGAGAGGCCAATGAATACCATCAGCAAAAGTTCGAAAAGCAGGTATATGCCAAGGCGTGCGAGCGGGCAGTTTAGTTTGTTTGCGAATATCAATGTTTACATCGATGTCGATATTACGAATAATAACAGTCTGCGGGCGGAAAAGGTGTCTAATGAATGAGGGGGTAACAGCGGATGTGGGAGAAATTACGAGATAAGGAGAAAAGACAAACGTCAAACATACAACATAAACGAGGATGATAAAGAGTGGAAAATCCGAAGGAGAGAGAGAGGGGGAAAGAAAAGGAAAGGAAGGGAGAGATAGAGACGGAGAAAATGTAAGAGAGAGCGGGAGAGAGGGGGACAGAGAGGAAGGCAACGGGAGAGAGAGAGAGAGAGAGAGAGAGAGAGAGAGAGAGAGAGAGGGGGGGGGAAGAGAAGAAAGTTGGTGAGAGATATAGCGAGCCCGAGATGAATAGCAGTAGAAAAGCGATGTGGCGAGAGAGGGCCTGTCGATAGAGGAGTGCGCGGGGCAGCACCATTTGTCGGCCCGTCAGCGGGCGGGTCAGAGCAGGTGTGACCTGCCATCGGGGGTTAGCCGGGCAGCACCGGAAGCGGCGCCGGCGCCCGTGCGTGCGGGTCATATCCATATCGGACGCATTTGTCAGGCGCGGGTGTCGCCAGACCGCTTTCGCGCCGCTGCCGGGGCGCGCGCACGCCGGCTGTGACAGACGGCGCAGCGCGCGGCGGGGAGCGGCGGAGCGGCGCTCGGACGTGTGTGCGGCGCGAAATGTACAGCAAGCGGGCGAGCGGCGGACTGAGGGAGGAGGGGACAGAGTGTCGCGCCGGGACAAGGGGGTTTTAGATGCGTGCGTTGGTGTTGGTGAGAATTATTACCTTTTGCAGGTTGTCTGCTGCTTCAAGAGGTTTTATTTTTTACTGTTTGAAGGTCACTTTTTGCCGTTCGAATATGCTGTTTGAGTCCTGTGCACGGTATAAATGTGAGGAACGTACATGAACACATGAACATACGCGCATTATGCAAAAACCCAGAGGTCGGCAGCTCTAGACTGCTAAGACTGCTAGACTGCTAGACTAGACTGCTAGACTGCTAGACCAGACTGCTAAGTATCCTGAACCACGCCCAGGAATGGAAAACGGACATCTGGAGGGACTCCTCAGCGGGCATGCGATAATAGAACAACCACATCTGTTGGACCGACTTGCACACTGCAGGCCTCGGTTCGCCACGGAATCAGACCTACACTGGTGGAGAATCTTGAGCGGGAAGCAGTTCTGATAAGTGGGGGCCCTTAGGCTGCTTGCGCTGTTTAAAGAGCGAAACAGACCCGCGTCTGCCGTGCAGGAGTAACATCGCGATGCGGGGACTGCCACACCAGCTGCTGACGGACCAGTCGCTTTGCTTGCCCAGCCCCTCAGCTTCACCAGAGACGACCCACCCGTAGCGAGCTAATTACAGGCCCCGGTCGGGCCGAACTGGCTCGGTTACGGCCTCTCCACCCGTCCGTCCAGCTCGAGCCCATCTGGGGCCTGTCCTCCCGCTCGGCGAGCCGCCCGGGAGCGCGATGGGACGTGTGTCCGCCTGCTCTGGCGTCGCTGTCCGCCCGCCAGCCCCATCGGCGGCCGGCGGCTCGGCGGCGTTCCCAGCGCGATGACTCGTCTGCCCACAGCTCGAGAGGTTAATCGGAGGCTGATCGGGCGCAAGGTGAGCCAAACAATGGAAAAGTCGTGGGAATGCTGTCGTTCGCTGCGCGCCCAGCAATCGATTGCAACGTTTCGCGCGGCATAACGCGGAACAAAAACTGACGGCGGGCAATAAAGGACAGCGGCGTCGGGTTCCGACCGGGCTAGCAGATCGCCGCCCGTTTCGACATGCGGAGGCAGGGCGCGGCGGCGGCGTGCATTCTCCCACTGACTCACACCGCTCGCGCAAGGCCGCGGCCGCGCCGCCGGTAATTCGGAGACGGACCCTCGCCATCACGAGTCCGCCGACCGTGGGACGCGTCGGACGTGTCATGTTCAAACGAGCCCAAACAAGCGAGCGATTAGCGGAAGCGTGATCCGGCCGCGCCGTCGTGATCACAGGGCCACACGAACCGCTCGTAGCTGAACAAAAAATTGCTCAGATTAATCCTATGCAAATGGAAGCGAACATTCCCGCCGCTGTTGCCTGCTGCACGGCTAATTGTAACACTAGCCGCCGCCAATTGTCCCATAAAACTGCCCGCGGCGGCCGGTCCGATCAAGGCGGCGATACATAACAGATCGACGGCGGGCGCGCTGCTCAGCCCGCCGGCCTGCTAGCGGTGCCGCCGATTAACTTAAACACACGCTAATTTGTTTCGGCCCGTTTTTAGGCGGTTCGGCCGCCGCGCACGGCGCGCCGCCGGGCATCGTTACCCGCCCGTCTCATCTTCCTGTCAGGAGGCCGGCGCCCGATATCGCGTGACCCAGGGCCACGGGCGGGCGCCCCCGCCCCCGCGCGCCGCCGGCGCCCGGTGTTGGCCGGGGCCCGACCTTCCGATACGGGGCCTGGGAACGGGGAAGGGCGCGGCCAGCGAGCTGGGGCCGCGGCGGCCGGCGCGGGATAGCATCGCGCGCGGTCGACGGCGGGTCATCCCGTAATTCATCAGGGTGTGGAGCAGCGATATAGCGACGGATCGCAGAGATTAGCCGAGGCGGTGGTGGCCTGATGGTCGGCCGTTTAGTTCAGGATCGTGGGAAGTATCCTAAGCAAATAGTTAAACGCTCTGCGATGTTCTCTCTGTTCTGGCGACCGCCCCGGTCACGACTCAGCGAAGGCTGCAGGCAATTCGCCATAAACAGTCTTGATGAACAGGCTCAAACTTGCATGACAATGGTCTCATGACTCACATCCACGCTGTGCAGCAGCCTCCCGCGGTGCTGCCAGCAAGGAAGGCTTGGGGAGCGTCACAGACACCGTATCCACAGAAACAACATAACCCCACTCATTTCATGCATCCTGACAATTTCGAGAATCTTTCACGCACTTCCACACTTTCTCTTGCGCCCTCAGCTGCACCTTTACTGTCGAGAGCAGCCGTTTGAGTCATAGCATGATATAGAGTCATAACATTCATTTTGCTTCTACTAACAGGACAGTCCCATTGGTAAAACTTTGCCGCAAGGGTCTCCATGGTTAGAAGTTTTCTCGTAGGGCAACCAACAGTCCCGCCATAGTTCAGAAGTGGCGCCATCCCGCCTCGTCAAGGTCCGCGGTGGCGCCACCAGCCGCTTTCTGGCCTGACCTGGATCTGAACTCAGCCGCTTGCTGACCTGACCTGAGTCAGCCCCCACCGCGTGCTGATCTGGCTTCAGTCTGACCCCATTTGGTCGCCTTCAGACGGTCGGCCCGCTGTCCAGAAGTGTGTTTTTTCCTGACGCGCCGGCCCGCCCGCGGGAGCGGTCGCCGCGATGGCCGGCGGCGCGGGCTTTTTTGCGCGCGCCAGCCAGCCGGCCACGCATCTCGGCCTGACAGGTCCTCCGAGACGGCTCAATTAGCCTGTCCCCTGTCATCGCGCCGTGAGAAGCGGAAAAAACGCCGGCCCACCTGCGCTTTTTACCGGTAATCACTTACACGGCCCGAGTACGGCCGTTGTTTTGCGGCGGCCGCCGCCGCGTTGCCTTGGACTGTCAGCGTCGCCGTCGACGTCTCTTTTTGCGTCATATCTGGGCCGTTCCGGTGGCCGGCGCTGGCGGCGTGATGGCCGCACGGGAGGCCGCTGATTGGTTGACGCCGTGGCAGTTGCCGGCCGCCAGCCACCGCAGGACGAGGCGCGGTGACATTTGACAGGGCCGGAGACGGCCGCCGAGATCACCGGATGCGACGACGAAACGCCGCCTGTGTCGGGCTTAACGAGCGTCGGTGTAGGCTCTTGGCTTCGTTGCTTTGCATCCACTAATCCCGATTTCAGTTCGGGCAGGTCAAGCGTCGCGGAAGGCAGTATGCAAAAATAATAATGTTATTAAAAGGTTCGCGAAGGCCCCGACAGTTCCAAATGGCATTGATATGATATGGAGTTTCCTAGGTCCCTAAACCCACTCTGCAATTCACTAGCTGATATGAGACTCATGCCAGTGTTAGGACATGACTGTAAAGTCCATGAAAAATGATGGTTTTGAATAGGAAGCGTGCATGACATTAGAGAAATATGAAAACAAATACACTGTTCACGTCCCCAAAAAGTGGAAAATACGCAGCATCACCGTCTACCTCAATGCAGACTTCTTAGGAACGTCGGCATCAAAAATAAGATGCGCACTGCGGCTCAGCCTGAAATTCAGCACGTGCCTTTTACTGCTCGCTATCCCTCCCCATTGTGCGTTCGAAGTCCATACGCACGCACCCAACCACATGCTCTCAAAATCTTCATGTGTTCCTGTCACTGCTTTGTGTCACCTCACATACCGGTCACAAAACCCTGCACTTCTGTACCCACTCCACCAACGTACACCTTCCACCTGATCCCGAAACTGCACTCCTGCATATAACCACAGACCATCTTCCGAGCACCGGCGCCTATGCCGACGCCTGCACCCCTCTCGTACCCGTCTCGCTGCCCTGCACGTCTCATGCAGCGCCCCAGCACGCTGCGGCTCCCTGCCGGCCCGTCGCCGCCGCCGCGCCGGCAGGCGGAGCATCCGAATTTACGACCACGATACGGTGGATCTTGTTGGGAAGTGAGTGATTATTGGCGCCGCAGCCGGTCGCCGCCGGCGCCGGCCGTGCGGTGCGGCCGGCAGGACAACAGGCGGGTGGAGCGAGGCTCGGGGCAGGTCGATTTAGCCCAGCTGAGGTCCTCACAAGTGGAAGGACGAGCGGAGCGAGGCCCGGGGCAGGCCGACCCAGCCCGGCTGAGGTCCTCACAAGTGGGACGAGCGGAGCGAGGCCCGGGGCAGGTGACCCAGCTCGGCCGAGGTCCCTCACGGCCAGGGCCTTGGTCAGAGAGCCTCTGGCAGCGGCGCTCGGCGGCACGCAGCGCCGTCTGGAACGGCGGGCACCGCGGTGGGAGCCGCGGGCTGGCGGCGGGGGGGGTGGGCTGACGGGGGAGTGGGGAAGGCAAGGCCCGCGGTTCCCGCGGGTCGAGGCGGGGCGACGGTGGAAACAGGGAATGGCGAGTTGGTCCAGCGTGAGGAGAAGTGGAGACTGGTTGGTGTAATAAGCAGAGTGTCTGCCTGAGGCTGCGTGGTTACGGACCAGTCAGTTTTAAAGTATGATATGCTCTCCTTTCCCCGGCAATTACGCAGAGCACACGGATAAAAATCCAGCTTTTGGCAATACGTTCTTACAGACCAAGAGCAGAAAATCTCCATGGCGCCAGAGCAACCTGAGGGTCTAGCTCCACTGCCGGTCCGTAAAAACATCTACTTCTATATCCGGTCCGTCTCCACGCCGCGTCAAACGCGGGAAATCGCCACGCCCGCGTCGCTGAAACGCGGAACTAACGGCCGGCGATGCATTTCATCTGATATTGTGCGGCGGACGGTAATTGGCGGGCCGGGGTCAGAGGTCGGCCCGTAAAGAGCCCGCCGCAGCGTCGGACGGCGGCGTGACTGAGCGGCCTGGATCGCCACACCCACGCCACCGGGACGGTCGGGAGGAGAGGAGCTCTCCCGTCCTCCGCCGAGACGGTCAGGAGAGGAGGAGTCCTCTCCCCCAGACGGTCGGGAGGAGAGGTGCTCCCCTCCCTCCCAAACCTCTACCGGGACGGTCCTACGTCGGGACGGACGGTCTACGAGAGGAGGGGTCCTACCCCGGATGGTCTAGAGGAGAGGAGCCTTCCCGAACTCTGCCGGGACGGTCAGGAGGGGAGGAGCCGCTCGACCGGATGGGGAGGAGAGAGGCCCTCCCGACTTCCGCCGGATGACGACGCACGCGTCCTTCTAACATGTGGGCTAAGCATTAGTATAGCCGTGGAAAACCAAAACTTTTACATGTCGTTCATCAAGCCGTTCTTTATAAACTGTCCGTTTGAACTAGTCCTCAGCAAACCTCGCTTTTTCTGTCGGGGCGGAACAGTTCAGTTCCGCGGTCCGACGCACGCGTGCGCACTAAGAACACACGGGAATTCGCACACCGCACATCATTCTATCACTGTTCAGCCATCGTGGGTTTTGCGAAATGTAGGAGAGTGAGTGACGCGGCTCACGCAGTGCCCGCGCCGAGTATGGAGCGGACTGGGCACAAAGCTGATCGCAGGCAACTACCGTGACTGACGTAAATCCCAGCAAACTGCCGCGAGGGTGGCTTACAAAACCATCTACCGTTCGCATAAAAACCGCCGATCTCCCGCTGGCGTAAGCCTCTTGAACATACGGCAGCTCCCATTTGCCAGGGCTGCCTCACACCGACGAATCATTCCGGCGGCACGGATCTAACGGTAAGGCTTGATGCGCTCCTCTTCAGACATTCCTCAAGGGTGACGCACGACTACTGCATTGCCCGTCACTTCATTGCACAAGGACATTCCACATTTCTGAGACTTTCTATGTACATTTTAACGTCATATCCTTGTCCTAATTTCTCCTTTTTGTCGCAAGGTTATTCACGTCTGACTTAAGAGCGCACGGCTGACCTGGTTAATGGGCATATCACGTCCGTAGAAGAAAAAGTCAGCCAAATGCCCTAGAAACTATGCTAGATCCGAAAGTGATTGGCGAACACTCGGTGAAGATAAACGACAGCTCGTTAAGCAGCCAAAAGCATTCCGAAGGCCCAGACATCGGGCTGGGTCGATGCTACAAGCCGTCGCCGTTTGCTTCATGATAACACCAAACCCGGCATCATTAAGCGTGTAAAACATCTGGCAGAACATCAATCACGATTGCATGAGAAGTATTCAGTTTATTCATACACAGCAGTAAGACAATACAAACCGCCCCCAGACGCCAAATGAAAACTGAAAAGTGGTTGTGGTAACCCGTAACGACTCTCACCAAAAACGCACTGCTAACTAAGCAGCCTGAAAGGCGGCGCTTGACTAATACATGTACATTCTCTCCGCCCGAGATCGGCGTCCATTCTCCGAGACCATTGTGAGGTCCTCGCATGGAGCCATAACGAAACCGCTCACATCCATCATGCCTTTAAGCGGCTTGGCCCATTACGTCCGGCTCGGACTGCGCCTCTCCTGCTCCGGCGCTCGTGCGCTCGGCGGCGGCTGGCCCCGGCCCGTGCCGCTACGACCGCTGTCGGCGGGCCTGCTACGACCGCGTTGTGGGACGCGTTACGACCGGAGCCCTCGCTGTCAAACGGTCGTATCGCCGACCACCGGTCGTGTCCTGGTAGCTGCTGGTCGGCAACTGCTCTCTGGCCGTGCGGTGTAGCCGCGTAACGACAGGTGTCGTCGCGGCCGCCTTACGACCAGGTCGACAGCGGGTTACGACCACGCGAACTGCCCCGCCGCGGTGGACGCTGACATCTTGCCACGATAACATGTTACGCGACAGTGTGACACAGCGCTTTATGGGGCAGCGTTAAAGCAGCGTCTTATGGGGCAGCGTTAAAGCAGCGTCTGATGGGGCAGGGCTAAAGCAGCGTCTTATGGGGCAGCGTTAAAGCAGCGTCTGATGGGGCAGCGTTAAAGCAGTGTCTTATGGGACAGCATTAATTTTAAATTATTAAAGCAGCGTCTGATGAGGCTGCGCTAAAGCAGCGTCTGATGGGGCAGCGCTGAAGCAGCGTCTTATGGGATCGCGTTAAAGCAATGAGTCATGTGGCCGCGTTAAAGCAGCCATTTGAATAAGGCGTCTTGTTGGCATGGATGTTCGTGGTCCTGTCGGTAGCGAATTTGAGCGTCTTGTTAGCATCGAGGTTAGTGTTCATATTGATGTGAGCGTTGATATTAAGGCTAGTGTTGATATGGACGTTCGCTACCGACGTAGCCTCTGGTGGTCTGGTTCGGACGCTCCGCAGTGGCCATGTAGTGACCCGTGAGCGTCCACGCTATGACCGTCACCGGCGCGTGGCGCGTCGTCTGTCCCACCGTCGTCAGCCAACCCGTCCATACATAATTGGACCGGCGACAGATTTACATACTTGCCGCCGAAATATTAGCCGGCCGGACCGGGTCATTAGCATTTTGAAGAGGCGGCCTGAGCGAAGGCTGTCAGTCGGCGCCGCCCGAGCCGGGGCCGGGACCGGACGGTGGCTAATCAGCCTCCGAGGCTGTCTGCGCCGCCGTGACGGACAGAGCGGCGACAGACAGCCAACGGTGGCGGCCGGCCGCCGACCGTCCGACGGCAGCCCTTTGAAGTCGGCCAAGGCACGTGGGACAGACGGCAGACGGCAGCACGCGGCCGTGCTGTCGTAACGAGCCGATATCTGCGCCATCGTCTGATCGGGGAGATGCCTTATGCCATGCTGCTTTTGGCGTCAGTGGCAGCACCACTGCTCTAGACTAGTTGAACCAAATTACACATTTTTAGTGCTAATGGGTGACCCGAATCGCAATAATGAATCAACCTTATGAAATGATAAGCTTAAAGGACAAGATCGGGATCGCGCGCCGGCAATGTTACGCTTCCATCCTGACGTCATAGACAGGTGTCGGATGAGCTGATCATGCAGAGGCTACATCACATGTCGATACAGATCGACAACCGCTCATGCGTCTACCACTGCACGCATTCTAGATAGGACACGCAACTATGCTGCTTGTGGCAGTAAGCGCACACACACACCCGAACTCATACAATCGATTTTATCGGGACTCGGTGTCATTTGGTACAGCTGTGCAATGACATTTATAATGTTATTACAGCCCCACACCGCCCACGCTATTTCGAAAACACACTTATCAAGTGATTCCACTCCACGTAAATTCAAGACCACCCCATCCCTGCATCACCTGTTTTTGGCAAGCGCCATTGCGGCGATACCACGCGTCCCTGGTGCAGCTGCAGGCGCCTCCCGGGAACCAGAGGTTACTGACTCCACGGGGTCACGTCGAGGCCAGGTCACCGGCCGCGACGGCCGGGCGGGGGCAGCCCTCCCAGCGGGGGAGCCCGGGCTCCCTGGCCGCCCCCTCCCCTAAGACTCCGCGCGGGGAGTAAATAGGAGCGTCCGACCCAAAACCAATAAACAATCAAGCAGCGATCGGCTGACGCACGTGATCGAACGAGCCCTGTTATCGGCCAGGCGCGGCGTGATAGCGTGTAAGAATGCATAGGTCGCCGCGTGGGCCAGCCGCTGCATACCGCGCGCGCGCCGGCCGGCTCGACGCTGGACGAGCTCGGGACTAGCCCCCGGACGAGCCCGGGACCAGCCGCCGGACGTGCTGGGGACCAGCCCCCGGACGAGCTCGAGACCAGCCCCCGGACGTGCTGGGGACCAGCCCCCGGACAAGCTCGAGACCAGCCGCCGGACGAGCTCGAGACCCGCCCCCGGACGAGCTCGAGACCAGCCCCGGACGAGCTCGGGACCAGCCCCCGGACGAGCTCGGGACCAGCCGCCGGACGTGCTGGGGACTAGCCCCCGGACGAGCCCGGGACCAGCTCCCGGACGAGCTCGAGACCAGCCCCCGGACGGGCTCGAGACTAGCCCCCGGACGAGCTCGAGACCAGCCCCCGGACGAGCTCGGGACCAGCCGCTAGACGAGCTCAGGACCAGCTGGACGAGTCGATGGACAGGGCTACGGCCAGCTCCCGTGCAACTATAGATTGGACCACTGGCCAGAAAGTGGGGCCTTGAGAATTGAAAGGCTTTCTTTCCAGGCATTATCCACGAGCGTGAAGTTGAATTCCGCAAAAGCTGGGCGGAAGAGCTGGGTGGAAGGGTCCCCCTCCGCTCCTCCTTCTGGCGGAGCCCATGTGTACAAGCGTACGGAGAGCGCGTGGACACCGCGCTGGAGTGACCTCTGGACGAGTGCGGAAGAAGTATGAGCAGGGGCATGCGGGCCACTGTCACTGCTACTGACCGAGCCCAGACGCTTATCCCGAGGCCAGCTTGACGACAGAGCTCTCACAGGCGTCAGGAGAAGCACTCGGATTAGCATTAGGACGCCACTGACCGCAAACCGTCAGGTTATCTGGCCAGCCCAGCTTGTTACTCTAACCCTCCTAATCCGATCTGCACGTCCCCCCCCCCCCCCACTGAATCTCGCGTAGCCCGAGCAAAGCCACGTCACCTCCCCTAGCACTGGCTGATCAAGTTACGGCCGAATGAGGACTGGGCTATACGAGGACGAGGACTCCTCTGTAGAGGAGTCTTCATACTGATAACGTAACCCCGGCGGCCTTGTGTTCGCGCTTTTGCTGCTCTTCGGTTGCAGGGGCCTTTATACGCTGGTGTCGTTTGCGTGCAGCGATCACTGCTGGTCCATGACCGAGCTTCTGTTCGGTGGCCGACAAGCTCCTTCCACGGGACAATGCAAGGAATGCACCGTTTTATTACATACGTTTTCGGCGCAGATTATGGCACAGTAAATCACAAAACCCAAACAACAAAATCCTTTAATCGGAGGACAAACATGCCTGATGAGATCATTAGGGCTGGCTTATGTTAACCGACACTTCAGTTTGCTTCCAGATAAGGCTAAGCCCAAAGCATGCACTTGTATTGTGAGGAGCACAGTGGTCATGACGTCATCACCCGAACCCTGGCCAAGGATTATCGTCGGGGTCGATTGGCTATCTGGCCGGTTATCGGGCCGACGTGTCAATCGCCGTGGCGTCACATGGTTTCCATCCGCACTACACATACACATGTATGGGTGCGGGTGAGACATGAATACCTAACGATAGAGAAACAATTTTATCAGAAATGAGCAGTCGATTTCACGTGATGCCTCTGCACGGAATGTACCTTAAACCTATCTTTGCCAGAAACACTCCCGGCGCTTATACAAAGCGTCACCAGCAATCTAGTTTTTTTACATCCGGCCTATATGGCGATGCATGGAAATAATGAGCCTGAAAAATATTTAAAAGACTGCAGGAGCCAACCCAGTCATCAAGCGAAAGATGTCGGCCCTGACGTAGCTGTGCTGTATCCCCTGCTGCACTACACGTCTGACCGCAAACCGGCGCCGTCAGCTGACTGGTGACGTCACACCGCAGACCCAACAGCACTGTCCGCCTGTCTGTCCAGCCCACGGCCGGTACCTCATCTGACCCAGCCGTCGAGCCGTGACCCCGGTCCAGGTCAGGCGCCGGCCAGGCGCCACAAAAAGCGACCTCTTCCGCTGATTACACAGCACGCGCCTTCAAACGGCGGGGCTCGCCTACTAACCTCCAAATGCAGCGATTTTATACAGAACAGGAGAGGATCACGGAGGCGGCGCAGGCATTTAGGAGAAAGGCTTTCCAGGTGACGTTATGGGTGCTGCCTTAGAGCTGGAGGGTTGTTGACTGCTTATAGTGTTTTGTGGGAGGTTCATTACAAGTCAAAGACACTCTTCTAGTTTCGTCGAAGAGGTACCTTACCGGAGATGGACGCCAGATAATTGCAAGATGAATGACCAACGCATCGTTGTTGTCTCAAGGTGTGTCAGCAACTCTTTTGAAACCCGATTCAAAGTTTCAGTGAATTTAAATGGCATTTATCCTTAACATAACGAAGTCTTGTGATAGCATTCTCCATATAACGGCTTCCTGCACATTGTGGTTACAGAAGCAGCTTTCTGCTCCAAAAGATCCCTCCCAGTGAAATACATAGCCTCAGCAATTGTTCGCGGTGAAACTATGGACTAAAACGATAGCATCATGAAAGTAGCACTACCACTTGCTCACCTTCTTACATAGGGTACATAGGGGTACACCACGTAGGGGTACATACATAGGGGTACATACATAGGGGTACATAATTAGGGTACATACTAAGGCAGGCACTTGTCAGAATTATTGAAGTTTAAAGAGAAGTTTAAGGAAGAAACCCCTAATAAAAACAGACAACATAAATCGGGCGGGTGCATCCCATTTCCTCCGTACTTAATTTATAAATGATGGGTGTTTGGTAGCTCCCAGAAGTCTGACAACCCAGTCACTCCCTGCTCTGCAGTATTCCAGACGCCACGTTTGGCCCGTACCTGGGAGCGCGCCAGACGTCGCCGCTGGCTACGAGACCGTACCGTTGTAACGGTTGATATAAGCGCGTGCAATTACGTGCCAACTGCAGTGTCGTAAACTCGATCGCCGACCACCGCGGTCGGTCGTCACATCTGGTAAACGAGCCGGGGCCGGCCGTCGGCGCCGCGCCCGTGGTGATCTCACCGAGGCACGAGGCGCGCTCGGGACGCTCGCGCCGAGGCGCGAGGCGTGCCCGGGCGCTCTTACTGAGGCACGAGACGCGCCCGTGGCGAACGCGCCCGTGGCACGAGACGTGCACGGGCGAACGCGCCCCTGCACGTCTTGTAAAACGAGCCGGGGCCGGGGTCTCCCCCAACGTCTCGTATCACTGAGGCACAAGACGCGCCCGTGGTGATATCACTGAGGCGCGAGGCGGGCCCGGGACGCTCTCACTGAGGCACAAGACGCGCCCGTGGTGATATCACTGAGGCACGAGATGTGCCCGGGGCGCTCTCACTGAGGCACAAGACGCGCCCGTGGTGATATCACCGAGGCGCGAGATGTGCCCGGGGCGCTCTCACTGAGGCACAAGACGCGCCCGTGGTGATATCACTGAGGCACGAGATGTGCTCGGGGCGCTCTCACCGGCTCACACCCACGGGTAGGTTCTCTGGACTCTGGCAAGCCCACAGCGAACGCCCGTCTGGGGTCTGTCTTCTTGCTAGGCTGGGGAAGAGAACCTAACAGAACTGAGAGAAGGGAGCGCGTCGAGAGAGCCAAGGCAACAGCACCGCCATTGCCCGAACTTCATCGCACCTGCGTGTGTTTCCCAGAGGAGGGCCACGAGCCTCGCCACGACAGCCCCAGGATCCCCGCCCGTCGTTCATCGGCCCTGCCGCGGGAGCCGTCGGTCGAGCTGGGGTGCCAACGGCGCCGGCTCCGGTGGGCGGAGCGCGGCCGGTGACCCCCGCGTGCCGTGCGCCGGCCGGCGGCCGCCCGCCGGGCTGTGGCAGTTATATGCGCCGCTCAACAGGAGACGAGGCCGGCAATTTATCGCCTTCCATGTTCATTATTGGTGGCTCCTAAATCACCGGGCCGACAAAGCGCGTGCAAGACGGGCCACAGCGCGCGCGCGCCGACCCGGCCCGGTCGGCCGCACTTAAGCACGTTTATGACCCGCCCCGATGGACCGTTTTACAAACTGCCGCGTTGGAGGCGCGCTGGGTGGTGGTGGCGGTAGCCGACTGGTTTCAGCGCCCGTCATGTTTTGTGTTGACCAGGAGTAAACGGAGCGGTGGGCTGCACGGGTGGGTGTCTGGTGTGTGGGCCGGCTCTATGCCGGCGATGGTGAGGAGAGTTTATGACGTGTGTGGTGGGTGGGACGCGGGTGTTGCGAAGAACCTTTGGTGTCACCACAAAACGTATGTTGTAGGAAGACATTGTATCATCTGCGCGGCTCATAAAGTGACTCAGACCTAAGGCAAAGTTTCTCTCAATAGACCATCGGAGTACGGCATACACAACTGTATTACATGCTCACATCTATGACCAGACATGTAGGTCGTGTGGCCGCAGGCGTTACAATTTTACGCCCATTTGTCCGGGACACAGCCTTGACAGAGTCACGAGCACTAGAGACCTTCACATATTGAATAAATCCATGGATCAGGGGTTAAACTCATAGGCTGAACTGGGCACGATCAGGACATTTGCTGCCATTCTGGATGCGATAGCCCAGAATTGGATTGTATTAAAAAATTGGAAAGTCTAAAATATCGGAATACATTGGCCAGATCGCAGTTTAGGAGAAGCAATTATCCCCATGTACACTTCGTGTGACATATTAAGTGAAATTGGGCTTAGAAGTAACGGACTGATGCAGATCATCCTCAGAAGTATCTGCCACCCATGGCGGGTAGTGCCCGATCGGATTTGCCACCCATGGCGGGTAGGGCCCGATCACATTTTGACTTCGCGAAATAGGCGGGTCGCCCGTTGTAATCAACACGGCGAATCAGCTTGGGCTAGATTTCGAAGATGTGATCCATGACGTGCGCCCTCGGCCCCAGGCCCAGACACCCCGACACAGCCGCTGACAGGAAGTAAGCTGCCCGCGCTCGCGCACAGAGCCGGATGTGGAGCAGCCGATTGCCAGTGGAGCTATGCGGGTCACCTGACGCGCACAATGCTCAATGCATCACTTCACGCGGCTTCCAAATACCGGGGTGTAATGTGGGCCAGGGGCGCTGCTGCGTGATTGTCAGAAGCAGCACGTACTGGTGACCACATTCCAGCCCAAGGCCCTGACTGAGGATTTGCGGTAGGGTCAACAGGGTTCACAAGACCTGAGGGACGACTGAGGGCTAGATTTTTCTGATGCGCATAAAGTTAAACTACTCATCTACTCTGCTGCCAAACAGCCCATTAATGCATCAGTCCTCGCCGCGGCAAAAAAGCATACCGGTTTCCCATTCTCGCACGGTACGGCACATAGCAGCCACGTTCGAGTCACACAATTATTTCGTTTTGTTCGTTTTCGAGACGTTGCGAAATCGCTAATCGCGTGTCTAAGCGGACGGCCACTGTCAAGACCCGCCGATCAGGCCGCGAACGCCCTCGCCGGCAGCACAATGACGTCCAGCTGGTGACGGCCGGCAACAGGCGAGACGCCGCTGACGGGTGAGCCGGCGGCGCCAAATCGGCCCTGAAGTCAGTGGCTTCACAGCTCCGCACGCAACGAGCTCTCTTCATTACGGACGGATAAAAGAAACAGCCGTTCAAATGAGAAGGCTTTCGGGTGTGACAAAGCGCTGATGTCATTTCTACGGGTGGAGATGTCGTTATCAATAGATTTATTACAACTTCGCCCGCCGTTTAAGTCATTTAGGTACTCTCGGTTACGCAACCCGATGCCTAAGCTCCAAAGGAATTGGACGGCAGCGTACGAAATGCGGTCTGTATGATATCCTGTAAAATGTTGCACAGCAACGACCTCACAGATATCGAAGCAATCGTGCTGTCGTGACGAGAACAAAATCCAGCAAATCACAAAAAACCTACCCCGTTTATGAACCTCAAAAACTTTTTGACCGAATGAAAAACGAATGGAAGAAAAATGGAAGGTGAAAATCAATTATCTGCCACAGCCCAAGCCAAAGCAGCAGCCTCACCGCGCCCGCGGCGGATCATCCCACAAAGCACCGCGCCGTCCGTCGACGAGAGCGCCGCGCCGCGCCGCCGCCCGCCGCGCCGCCGGCAGTCGGCACCGACGGTCATTCAATGGCCATCTCGGCGTCCGTGAGTCATGTCCGGCTCTGGGCCGGCCGGGCCGCCGCGAGCGGGTCATTCGTCAGGCCGCAGTGGCCGCCCGCCTAACGCGATTACCGCCCGTTTTTGGGCCGCTCGACGCCCGTCGAATTCGACGAGTGGGCCCGGGTCAACGAGGCGCGCCGGCGCCGCTGAGTGCCGGCGCCACTCGCTTCGGGGAGGGACGGTCAGCGACCGGGCGTCCCTCCCCCGGGCGGGGGAGGGGAGGTCAGTGGAGGGGTTCAGCGGCGGGGCTGGCCGTCGTGACGGGGCGATCGGGACTTCAGCGGACAGGACGGGGTGTTTCGATAGTAATGACCAGGGATGCGGATCTGTGAAAGAACAGAGTGGAACTGAAGGACAGTTCAGGACAACGATTCTGTGTCATGCGAGTACTTAGGAACAGGTGTTCAGGAGTTCCTAGGATTGGGTCTCAGGAGGAGTACTCAGGTGTGATCACATCATGATATTGAGGTGTTTCGAAATTTGATTTATATTTATGGACAGATATATGATATTCCTTGAAATTATCACAGCAATTATTGTTGCGCTTCCATTTTCGTGAATCCTACAATCTTGACAGACAGCGATGGCCGAGTCCGGCGCCGTAAAACCGTGACTGCTGCAATAAACCGACAATTTGTCTGACAGCCACGGACAGACACAGACACTACCGAGGTGCTCCGACAGCCCGGATTACAGGCAGCCACGTTAGTGTCAATTGACAGCCCGGTTGTCCGACCAGCCACCGGCCCTGAGCCCCGGTTCAACCGGAACTCTAACGGATGACGG
The DNA here is from genome assembly GCF_011947565.3 of Pollicipes pollicipes. Lineage (NCBI taxonomy): Eukaryota > Metazoa > Arthropoda > Thecostraca > Pollicipedomorpha > Pollicipedidae > Pollicipes > Pollicipes pollicipes. The sequence continues at coordinate 35,453,377 of NW_023596297.1, read as the reverse complement.
CAGCTTCACAGCGAGCCTGTCGTCGGGCAGCCTGCGACGATCGTCCGGACAAGCAGAGGACTGGTGCGGACAGTGAAGCGCAGACAAACTGGCCCGGCGTTCCTGAACAATACAACAACATCCTCGAACGGACAAACCAGACCGGCTGTTTGGAGCGACCGACCTCGACCACAGCTCCAGCACCTCGGTCGGTCGGACGGCCCGGCCGGCACCGCCGCCACCGCCGCCACCGCCGCCACCGCCGCCGCTGCCACCGCCACCGCCGCCACCGCCGCCACCGCCGCCGCTGCCGCCGTTGCCGCCGCCGCCGCTGCCGCCGCCGCCGCCGCCACGGGCAGGGACAGCCATGCAGCGTCGGAGGCGGGTAACGGTCGTGGCGTCTCTGAACCCGGGTCGGGCGGTGAACCGGAACCGCATCGGGCCCGACGCTCGGCTCCGGCCGCGGCACTAATCAACGGAGCCGATCGGCCGATAGCGGCAACAGCATGGCCGGCCGGCACGGCCAGCGCGGCGCGGAATGCGGCTCGCTGGAGACGAGCAGCTCACTGCCATGCCGTGAAGTTCGTGGTAATCCGTGGTGAAAACGATTTGTGGCTTAGAAGCCTCACGGTGCGTCATTTCTTTAGAAAAAAGAAAGACTGACTATGATCGTTGGGGCAGGATGATCTGACGTCCTGACTTAGGTCACACCCATTGTCTGTACCCCATCATTGTACTTCGTCTGCACTCCTCATCATGTACCGGATTGCACACCTATATATCGGATCGGTGTATAGGCGCATATATCGGATTGCACATTTAGACATTACGGGTATGTGATCCAAATGAATTCAGCTCAGATTCAGCTGAATCCAGCTCAGCCTAGAAACACAAGACGCATAAAAATGCACAATTTCTCGCAAACCTAACGTTACCCAAGATCATCCCACGAAACACCTGCATCCAAAGCATGCCTCATTCTCACAGTTCACGAAGGCGGCCCGCTCACCCACCTCTGCTGCTTCCTTCCATAGCCAACTGCGCTGAGGCCGACGCGCGGCGGCCCGGTCCGCGGCAGGGCATATCAACCGCCCCGACTAATGCAGACATGGCCGCTGACAGAAGCTCTGTCGCCCGGCCCATGAGCGTGGAGGAATGCCAGACACCGTTCGTTAAATGCCGAGCGGGCTTTTTCTGGCCAGGACCGGCGATAGCATCTTGATAATTTTGACAGCAGATAGATGAATCGTAACTACCCTTCTGCGCCATCTATCATACGGTGGCGGGCGCGGCCGGCTGGTCCTATTCTCACGACCGTGTCTGCGCCGGGCGCGCGACGCCCGGGTCGGCCCCGTCGCCTGTGTGCCCGACTGGGCCGTGGCGCGCCTCGCGCCCGCTAGTCCACGCCTCACTACACCCGTCACAAAGGCCCATCTCGCCCCGAAATGACATGACCGTGTTTTAGCGCCACGGCGGTCCCCGGACGCGGGACGTCTGATTGCGTGGCTCCTTATTAGGCGCCGGCGCGGCGGCCGCCGGCCAGCGCGCATCTCTATGCTAATGCTGCGAGCGGGGCGTCGGCGACCGGAGCCGTGCGCGGCGGCGTGTCGCCGCAGTTCGAGGGCACCAAATAAATCCGTCATCGACGGCGGCGTGCGTCGATCGGTCAGGCAGGGGCGGCTCGGCCGCGTCTATATGGTAATGGAACCGCGCCGGTCGCCAGAGGCTGCTGCGCCGATCGTGGCGCGGGTGAGGAATCGCGGCGCGCGGCGTCCTCGATCACCAGTCCTCAGCGCACCATCCTCCGTCCTCTCGCGGCGGGCGGATGATCGGCGGGCGGTCGGCGCGGGGCCTGCGGCGTCGGCGACTCGCTGGTGGTCTGACTCCCCTCGTTTCAATGCACTGGCTCGAGGCGCGAGCTGGAGGGCGGTCTCGTTCAGGTCGTATGTCTCGCCGAGTTGCTCCTGCCTCGGAAGCGAGACTGAGTTCTGTACCGCTCGGCTTGGCGCTCAAACAGCACAAGTCGTGTAAGCGTGATTGCTTTTTGCTAAGGAGACTCTGGGTCTCCTGAGATCACCTCGTGTCCGGCAAGTCTTGTCGCAAGAAGCAAGGTCATCTCACGATTCAGCGAGTAGACAAGGTGGACAGGCGTCTCGCGTGTCCACTTTGTTCCCAGTCCTGAATCAGAACGCGTTTTTGTGGCTTCACCACGTCAGATATTTGAAGATTTAATTAAAGCTGACCTTTTTGCACCATGTCAGGTTTTCAAAGCTGACAGGAAGTAGCCTCAGGGCACCCATGTCCCCAGCCGAAGCGGATAAAATATACGACCCTTTCAACGAACATGGCCAGTCCACCGCAACTTTTAAAAAACAACATCAGGGTGGTATAAATCACGGATAGCCAGATTAAAGTGACTGACCTGCAAGCGTGGCGGTGCCCTCGGCTGACACAAAACAGCGCGCTTACACCAAACAGTTGTGATTGTTATACGTTTAAGCGTGTTTAAGCGTTGACACAAGGTCAGCAATGCGTGTGCACAGACCCGGAGGGTAGAATAGGTAATGGCGGGTGTATGGGATCACTGGTCGGAAGCTCCCAGATTGA
>NW_023596297.1:35423103-35450781 GCF_011947565.3 Pollicipes pollicipes | reverse complement strand
CCACCGTCGCCCTGCTAGAGCGCACGGCTGGTATATTGGATGGGGTCGGCAAAGCGCGCCGCCGGTGCGCTGACTGTCCCGATGGCGGCTCCCCTCGATGACGGCTCCCCTCGATGACGGCTCCCCCGACGACGGTTACCCCGGGAGGCCAGAATGGCACGCGCCGCCCCCGGCGCGCTGCGTTGGGTTGGGCTGGCGGCGCGGTGGGGGCTTCGGAGGGAGGGGCTGTCCATGGCGGTCAACGGGAGGTGTTCGGAAGACAGCCGGACCTCAGTGCGGGCGCATCGTTTTTTCTTTCCTCCTTGTTTTGCTTCCTTTGCTGCTTTCTTGTGGTTAACTGAGCATGTTTGGCTCTGCCCACACTTGAGCTGTTTACAGCCGAGCGCCACCTGACGATGAACCCTAACTGTCTGTTTTCCATCATAGCGTGACACACTCGCCCAAATTACCGACTCATACACGCCTGATGGCCCGCGAATGTGTGCACACGTTGCATGATTACACAGCGGGGCTTCACGCGACGCCCCGGCGCGGGGCGGCACCACCAGCGCCGTCTTTGAAGTGGACGGGAGAGGCATGCATCTGGCTACCGTCCGGCCAACACTGACGGCGTGCCAGCGTTAATAGACGCGTCCCAACCCGCCATTATTTTATAATCAGGTTAGCATGAATAATGGTGCGTGGTTACAGTCAATGACTGGTCACTTTCTGCGCGACATCTGCTCCGGCATGTCATGGGACGGCAGAGGGGATCCATGGCACGATAGAGGAGATCCGCCACTGCGACACGTCCCAAGGCCGAGACACTGGAACGTGAGGAGGTCCGCACACGGGTGGATGGCGACAGCCGTTCCACTTTTGGCCCAATTTAGCCTGTATTTAATTGGTTGTGGGCTGAGCAGACACTGCTCTGCTGCGTTAAAGGACAGCTGCTCAGGTTTTAGAGAGAGAGAGAATGCACCGCCGCATGCACAGAGCAGTTGGGAATTGTGGCTGGATTTGTATCATCTCGAGGCCACTGGTGCAGGAACCTCTGCTCCTAGTGAGCTTCGTGCCTTACATACTAACTGATGCATTGGGTGAAAGAGCGTCCGTGATGTCGGTCTTTGGGTTCTGTAGGAATTCGCCTATCACATACTAAATACTGGTCATCTGCGATTAAATGATTTCTGACCGCGGGCGAGTGTTCCTGCCCTGTGATTTACCGAAGTCTCCCACGATTCATGGCGCCCGTACTGATTATCGCTAGGTGAGTCGGGGCGGTACTAACCGCCGATCGGCTCGGCGGCGAGCTGAAGGTTGGGTACTATCGGTGTAGCCACATCTAAATTACCGGCCAACGACCAAAAAACATTTTCATAATTCGTACGTACCCCAGATCATACACGCCATTATATTATAGAAATTGCTGGTTCTGCTTTGTTTCGGAGTTGCGCGCCCACGGTACGTGGTTTTTTCATCTGTGTAGCTGCGTTCTGAGTCATTTAAATGGTCCACTTCATTAGGCTGAGTCATCAAGAGTGTCCATTGTTATTCCAGGCACCATCAATCAAGCTTGATGTGCTGCGTGGTTTTCGCAGCAACATAAATCCCACAGAAACAGGCATTGTGACATCCAAGCTAAACAGATAAATCTATCCTCCTTCGAATGGCAATAATATCAAAACGAAGAAAGAATGTGTGATACGTCCATGCCATTCAGGAAAATAAGATTCCACCCAGTTCCGTACTAGCACAATAAGATTCCACCCAGTTCCGTACTAGCACAATAAGATTTCACCCAGTTCCGTACTAGCACAAACAACCGCACACGCCCACGGCGAGTGGCACGGCGTGATGCGCCGGTCCGCCTGGGTGGCCGTCTCTGTCAGCGGCGTCAAAAGTTCCTGACATTGGAGTAATCTCTGGACCCTTTCTGCATTTGGCCAACGGAGACCTTTATTCCCCTATCGCAATGGTTCGACCACCTATGGCTGCATCTTCCATGCTTAAAACGTCACGTTAAGTTAACCTGTCCCTCTTGACATCTCGATTTCGCGCCCCCTGCGGAACCACTGGGGCGTAGCCACAGAAATGTGTCACAGGACCCCCAGTAAGCCCGAGTTCGATCCGCGCTGTACCCAGGTGCTGTATCCGTACCCGGGGGACGATCGTACCCGAACGAGTCGAACGGCCACCGCCCGTGCTGCCGTTCGCGGCCGCTGTGGCCCGCTGCAGCGTGACAGGCGACAGCTGACAGCGACGACTGCATTAGCAGGGCGCGTGTGTCGGACCGTCCGGTGGATGTCCGATGCGGGAGGCGATAGAGCGGCGGTGACGCCTCCGCCGCCGGACGGCGTCTCCCGCTGACTCCGGCCGTCGGCGGACGGCGGGGCGTGGTGCCACGGAGCCAGGAAGGGTGTTCGATATGTGCCGTCCGCAAAGGCGAGTGCTACGAGAGGACACCGAGTGCTGTGTATTGCGGAGCGGCGGAATGGGTCAGGGACAAGTAAATATTTGAGAAACAATCAAATAGGCGCAATCGAGTGCAAAGTTGCTGAAGGAGGCAGCCAACACTACAGAGACTCAGACGCAGGGCTCCGGCGCGCGGCGACGCACGTCAGACGAAGGTGCCATGCCTCAGAGAGGGAAAACCACGCGCCAGGCTCAGGCACGGCGCGCGGGGGAAGGAGAATCCATGTGCTCGGAGGGACACAGCGCACCGGAGAGAAACACAGTACCCGACGCGAGGGTCAGATGGCGTGCGAGTGGGCCGGCTCACGGCACGCCCCCGTCCGGAGGCCACCACTCTTTCAGGCCGACCAGGCGTAAACAATCGGCGACAACAGCCTGTTGTGACCCGACGCTGAATCTGATAGCCGAGCGGCTGGCGCCGGCGTGTGCGCAGCCGGCATTAGCCGTAACCGGCCGGCGCATTGTGTCGAATCAGGCGGCCTTCACGGACTCGCCGAGAGCGACGAGCACGGCCACAAACACAGCGCCCGTGAATGCCTGTTTTGGACGCGTCGCGGGCGCGCCGGGCTTGCCACCGCGCGCCGCAGCTGCACAACACGTCCGGCTGGTGAGGCGCCTCCTCGGCGGAGATACCCCCACCCGGGCGCGGCTGCTCCCGGCGCGAGGCTCCGGAGGCGCGCTGCGAAGCGGACACCTCAGCGGGCCCGCCCCCGCCCTTGTCCCGACACCATCGGCGGACACACGGCGCCCCGAGGCGGCGGCGTAACGAGCTCCGTGCAGAGTGTCGGGTAATGGTGCCCGGCGTGGAGATGAGCCACTGCAGCGGCCAGTTACGCACGCTATTTCCGGGGCCCGCCTGGGTCGACAATCACCCGCCCGGCCGATGGGAAGGGCGCGTGGAGCGTGTTCCCATGCACCAATTACCTCTTCCGCTGCCGCCCGAGCAAACCCGCGGATGACATGCGAGCGCTTTAGAATGTAACATATCATGGCGCAGCGTTTAGTTGGGCTGAGTGATTCCAATCAGCAATAAATGACCCACATTGTTATGCTACAATTGCTTTTATGAGGGCTGTTACGAACGATTAACCATTGACGGATCTAAAACGTCACTGGGAGGCAGCGCAGGTACAAAGGAGAGGCCAATGAATACCATCAGCAAAAGTTCGAAAAGCAGGTATATGCCAAGGCGTGCGAGCGGGCAGTTTAGTTTTGTTTGCGAAATCAATGTTTACATCGATGTCGATATTACGAATAATAACAGTCCCTGCGGGCGGAAAAGGTGGTCTAATGAATGAGGGGGTAACAGCGGATGTGGGAGAAATTACGAGATAAGGAGAAAAGACAAACGTCAAACTACAACATAAACGAGGATGATAAAGAGTGGAAATCCGAAGGAGAGAGAGATGGGGGAAAGAAAAGGGAAAGGAAGGGAGAGATAGAGACGGAGAAATGTAAGAGAGAGCGGAGAGAGGGGGACAAGAAGGAAGGCAACGGGAGAGAGAGAGAGCGAGAGAGAGAGAGAGCGAGAGCGAGAGAGGGAGCGGGGGGGTGGGGGGAAGAAAGAAGAAGTTGGTGAGAGATATAGCGAGCCCGAGATGAATAGCAGTAGAAAGCGATGTGGCGAGAGAGGGCGTGTCGATAGAGGAGTGGCGGGGCAGCACCATTTGTCGGCCCGTCAGCGGGCGGGTCAGAGCAGGTGTGACCTGCCATCGGGGGTTAGCCGGGCAGCACCGGAAGCGGCGCCGGCGCCCGTGCGTGCGGGTCATATCCATATCGGACGCATTTGTCAGGCGTGGGTGTCGCCAGATCGCTTTCGCGCCGCTGCCGGGGCGCGCGCACGCCGGCTGTGACAGACGGCGCAGCGCGCGGCGGGGAGCGGCGGAGCGGCGCTCGTACGTGTGTGCGGCGCGAAATGTACAGCAAGCGGGCAAGCGGCGGACTGAGGGAGGAGGGGACAGAGTGTCGCGCCGGGACAAGCGGGTTTTAGATGCGTGCGTTGGTGTTGGTGAGAATTATTACCTTTTGCAGGTTGTCTGCTGCTTCAAGAGGTTTTATTTTTTACTGTTTGAAGGTCACTTTTGCCGTTCGAATATGCTGTTTGAGTCCTGTGCACGGTATAAATGTGAGGAACGTACATGAACACATGAACATACGCGCATTATGCAAAAACCCAGAGGTCGGCAGCTCTAGACTGCTAAGACTGCTAGACTGCTAAGACTAGACTGCTAGACTGCTAGACCAGACTGCTAAGTATCCTGAACCACGCCCAGGAATGGAAAACGGACATCTGGAGGGACTCCTCAGCGGGCATGCGATAACAGAACAACCACATCTGTTGGACCGACTTGCACACTGCAGGCCTCGTTCGCCACGGAATCAGACCTACACTGGTGGAGAATCTTGAGCGGGAAGCAGTTCTGATAAGTGGGGGCCCTTAGGCTGCTTGCGCTGTTTAAAGAGCGAAACAGACCCGCGTCTGCCGTGCAGGAGTAACATCGCGATGCGGGGACTGCCACACCAGCTGCTGACGGACCAGTCGCTTTGCTTGCCCAGCCCCTCAGCTTCACCAGAGACGACCCACCCGTAGCGAGCTAATTACAGGCCCCGGTCGGGCCGAACTGGCTCGGTTACGGCCCTCTCCACCCGTCCGTCCAGCTCGAGCCCATCTGGGGCCTGTCCTCCCGCTCGGCGAGCCGCCCGGGAGCGCGATGGGACGTGTGTCCGCCTGCTCTGGCGGTCGCTGTCCGCCCGCCAGCCCCATCGGCGGCCGGCGGCCTCGGCGGCGTTCCCAGCGCGATGACTCGTCTGCCCACAGCTCGAGAGGTTAATCGGAGGCTGATCGGGCGCAAGGTGAGCCAAACAATGGAAAGTCGTGGGAATGCTGTCGTTCGCTGCGCGCCCAGCAATCGATTGCAACGTTTCGCGCGGCATAACGCGGAACAAAAACTGACGGCGGGCAATAAAGGACAGCGGCGTCGGGTTCCGACCGGGCTAGCAGATCGCCGCCCGTTTCGACATGCGGAGGCAGGGCGCGGCGGCGGCGTGCATTCTCCCACTGACTCACACCGCTCGCGCAAGGCCGCGGCCGCGCCGCCGGTAATTCGGAGACGGACCCTCGCCATCACGGAGTCCGCCGACCGTGGGACGCGTCGGACGTGTCATGTTCAAACGAGCCCAAACAAGCGAGCGATTAGCGGAAGCGTGATCCGGCCGCGCCGTCGTGATCACAGGGCCACACGAATCGCTCGTAGCTGAACAAAAAATTGCTCAGATTAATCCTATGCAAATGGAAGCGAACATTCCCCGCCGCTGTTGCCTGCTGCACGGCTAATTGTAACACTAGCCGCCGCCAATTGTCCATAAAACTGCCCGCGGCGGCCGGTCCGATCAAGGCGGCGATACATAACAGATCGACGGCGGGCGCGCTGCTCAGCCCGCCGGCCTGCTAGCGGTGCCGCCGATTAACTTAAACACACGCTAATTTGTTTCGGCCCGTTTTTAGGCGGTTCGGCCGCCGCGCACGGCGCGCCGCCGGGCATCGTTACCCGCCCGTCTCATCTTCCTGTCAGGAGGCCGGCGCCCGATATCGCGTGACCCAGGGCCACGGGCGGGCGCCCCCCGCCCCCGCGCGCCGCCGGCGCCCGGTGTTGGCCGGGGCCCGACCTTCCGATACGGGGCCTGGGAACGGGGAAGGGCGCGGCCAGCGAGCTGGGGCCGCGGCGGCCGGCGCGGGATAGCATCGCGCGCGGGTCGACGGCGGGTCATCCCGTAATTCATCAGGGTGTGGAGCAGCGATATAGCGACGGATCGCAGAGATTAGCCGAGGCGGTGGTGGCCTGATGGTCGGCCGTTTAGTTCAGGATCGTGGGAAGTATCCTAAGCAAATAGTTAAACGCTCTGCGATGTTCTCTCTGTTCTGGCGACCGCCCCGGTCACGACTCAGCGAAGGCTGCAGGCAATTCGCCATAAACAGTCTTGATGAACAGGCTCAAACTTGCATGACAATGGTCTCATGACTCACATCCACGCTGTGCAGCAGCCTCCCGCGGTGCTGCCAGCAAGGAAGGCTTGGGGAGCGTCACAGACACCGTATCCACAGAAACAACATAACCCCACTCATTTCATGCATCCTGACAATTTCGAGAATCTTTCACGCACTTCCACACTTTCTCTTGCGCCCTCAGCTGCACCTTTACTGTCGAGAGCAGCCGTTTGAGTCATAGCATGATATAGAGTCATAACATTCATTTTGCTTCTACTAACAGGACAGTCCCATTGGTAAAACTTTGCCGCAAGGGTCTCCATGGTTAGAAGTTTTCTCGTAGGGCAACCAACAGTCCCGCCATAGTTCAGAAGTGGCGCCATCCCGCCTCGTCAAGGTCCGCGGTGGCGCCACCAGCCGCTTTCTGGCCTGACCTGGATCTGAACTCAGCCGCTTGCTGACCTGACCTGAGTCAGCCCCCACCGCGTGCTGATCTGGCTTCAGTCTGACCCCATTTGGTCGCCTTCAGACGGTCGGCCCGCTGTCCAGAAGTGTGTTTTTTCCTGACGCGCCGGCCCGCCCGCGGGAGCGGTCGCCGCGATGGCCGGCGGCGCGGGCTTTTTTGCGCGCGCCAGCCAGCCGGCCACGCATCTCGGCCTGACAGGTCCTCCGAGACGGCTCAATTAGCCTGTCCCCTGTCATCGCGCCGTGAGAAGCGGAAAAAACGCCGGCCCACCTGCGCTTTTTACCGGTAATCACTTACACGGCCCGAGTACGGCCGTTGTTTTGCGGCGGCCGCCGCCGCGTTGCCTTGGACTGTCAGCGTCGCCGTCGACGTCTCTTTTTGCGTCATATCTGGGCCGTTCCGGTGGCCGGCGCTGGCGGCGTGATGGCCGCACGGGAGGCCGCTGATTGGTTGACGCCGTGGCAGTTGCCGGCCGCCAGCCACCGCAGGACGAGGCGCGGTGACATTTGACAGGGCCGGAGACGGCCGCCGAGATCACCGGATGCGACGACGAAACGCCGCCTGTGTCGGGCTTAACGAGCGTCGGTGTAGGCTCTTGGCTTCGTTGCTTTGCATCCACTAATCCCGATTTCAGTTCGGGCAGGTCAAGCGTCGCGGAAGGCAGTATGCAAAAATAATAATGTTATTAAAAGGTTCGCGAAGGCCCCGACAGTTCCAAATGGCATTGATATGATATGGAGTTTCCTAGGTCCCTAAACCCACTCTGCAATTCACTAGCTGATATGAGACTCATGCCAGTGTTAGGACATGACTGTAAAGTCCATGAAAAATGATGGTTTTGAATATGAAGCGTGCATGACATTAGAGAAATATGAAAACAAATACACTGTTCACGTCCCCAAAAAGTGGAAAATACGCAGCATCACCGTCTACCTCAATGCAGACTTCTTAGGAACGTCGGCATCAAAAATAAGATGCGCACTGCGGCTCAGCCTGAAATTCAGCACGTGCCTTTTACTGCTCGCTATCCCTCCCCATTGTGCGTTCGAAGTCCATACGCACGCACCCAACCACATGCTCTCAAAATCTTCATGTGTTCCTGTCACTGCTTTGTGTCACCTCACATACCGGTCACAAAACCCTGCACTTCTGTACCCACTCCACCAACGTACACCTTCCACCTGATCCCGAAACTGCACTCCTGCATATAACCACAGACCATCTTCCGAGCACCGGCGCCTATGCCGACGCCTGCACCCCTCTCGTACCCGTCTCGCTGCCCTGCACGTCTCATGCAGCGCCCCAGCACGCTGCGGCTCCCTGCCGGCCCGTCGCCGCCGCCGCGCCGGCAGGCGGAGCATCCGAATTTACGACCACGATACGGTGGATCTTGTTGGGAAGTGAGTGATTATTGGCGCCGCAGCCGGTCGCCGCCGGCGCCGGCCGTGCGGTGCGGCCGGCAGGACAACAGGCGGGTGGAGCGAGGCTCGGGGCAGGTCGATTTAGCCCAGCTGAGGTCCTCACAAGTGGAAGGACGAGCGGAGCGAGGCCCGGGGCAGGCCGACCCAGCCCGGCTGAGGTCCTCACAAGTGGGACGAGCGGAGCGAGGCCCGGGGCAGGTGACCCAGCTCGGCCGAGGTCCTCACGGCCAGGGCCTTGGTCAGAGAGCCTCTGGCAGCGGCGCTCGGCGGCACGCAGCGCCGTCTGGAACGGCGGTCACCGCGGTGGGAGACGCGGGCAGGCGGCGGTGGGTGTGGTCTGACGGGGGAGTGGGGAAGGCAAGGCCCGCGGTTCCCGCGGGTCGAGGCGGGGCGACGGTGGAAACAGGGAATGGCGAGTTGGTCCAGCGTGAGGAGAAGTGGAGACTGGTTGGTGTAATAAGCAGAGTGTCTGCCTGAGGCTGCGTGGTTACGGACCAGTCAGTTTTAAAGTATGATATGCTCTCCTTTCCCCGGCAATTACGCAGAGCACACGGATAAAAATCCAGCTTTTGGCAATACGTTCTTACAGACCAAGAGCAGAAAATCTCCATGGCGCCAGAGCAACCTGAGGGTCTAGCTCCACTGCCGGTCCGTAAAAACATCTACTTCTATATCCGGTCCGTCTCCACGCCGCGTCAAACGCGGGAAATCGCCACGCCCGCGTCGCTGAAACGCGGAACTAACGGCCGGCGATGCATTTCATCTGATATTGTGCGGCGGACGGTAATTGGCGGGCCGGGGTCAGAGGTCGGCCCGTAAAGAGCCCGCCGCAGCGTCGGACGGCGGCGTGACTGAGCGGCCTGGATCGCCACACCCACGCCACCGGGACGGTCGGGAGGAGAGGAGCTCTCCCGTCCTCCGCCGAGACGGTCAGGAGAGGAGGAGTCCTCTCCCCCAGACGGTCGGGAGGAGAGGTGCTCCCCTCCCTCCCAAACCTCTACCGGGACGGTCCTACGTCGGGACGGACGGTCTACGAGAGGAGGGGTCCTACCCCGGATGGTCTAGAGGAGAGGAGCCTTCCCGAACTCTGCCGGGACGGTCAGGAGGGGAGGAGCCGCTCGACCGGATGGGGAGGAGAGAGGCCCTCCCGACTTCCGCCGGATGACGACGCACGCGTCCTTCTAACATGTGGGCTAAGCATTAGTATAGCCGTGGAAAACCAAAACTTTTACATGTCGTTCATCAAGCCGTTCTTTATAAACTGTCCGTTTGAACTAGTCCTCAGCAAACCTCGCTTTTTCTGTCGGGGCGGAACAGTTCAGTTCCGCGGTCCGACGCACGCGTGCGCACTAAGAACACACGGGAATTCGCACACCGCACATCATTCTATCACTGTTCAGCCATCGTGGGTTTTGCGAAATGTAGGAGAGTGAGTGACGCGGCTCACGCAGTGCCCGCGCCGAGTATGGAGCGGACTGGGCACAAAGCTGATCGCAGGCAACTACCGTGACTGACGTAAATCCCAGCAAACTGCCGCGAGGGTGGCTTACAAAACCATCTACCGTTCGCATAAAAACCGCCGATCTCCCGCTGGCGTAAGCCTCTTGAACATACGGCAGCTCCCATTTGCCAGGGCTGCCTCACACCGACGAATCATTCCGGCGGCACGGATCTAACGGTAAGGCTTGATGCGCTCCTCTTCAGACATTCCTCAAGGGTGACGCACGACTACTGCATTGCCCGTCACTTCATTGCACAAGGACATTCCACATTTCTGAGACTTTCTATGTACATTTTAACGTCATATCCTTGTCCTAATTTCTCCTTTTTGTCGCAAGGTTATTCACGTCTGACTTAAGAGCGCACGGCTGACCTGGTTAATGGGCATATCACGTCCGTAGAAGAAAAAGTCAGCCAAATGCCCTAGAAACTATGCTAGATCCGAAAGTGATTGGCGAACACTCGGTGAAGATAAACGACAGCTCGTTAAGCAGCCAAAAGCATTCCGAAGGCCCAGACATCGGGCTGGGTCGATGCTACAAGCCGTCGCCGTTTGCTTCATGATAACACCAAACCCGGCATCATTAAGCGTGTAAAACATCTGGCAGAACATCAATCACGATTGCATGAGAAGTATTCAGTTTATTCATACACAGCAGTAAGACAATACAAACCGCCCCCAGACGCCAAATGAAAACTGAAAAGTGGTTGTGGTAACCCGTAACGACTCTCACCAAAAACGCACTGCTAACTAAGCAGCCTGAAAGGCGGCGCTTGACTAATACATGTACATTCTCTCCGCCCGAGATCGGCGTCCATTCTCCGAGACCATTGTGAGGTCCTCGCATGGAGCCATAACGAAACCGCTCACATCCATCATGCCTTTAAGCGGCTTGGCCCATTACGTCCGGCTCGGACTGCGCCTCTCCTGCTCCGGCGCTCGTGCGCTCGGCGGCGGCTGGCCCCGGCCCGTGCCGCTACGACCGCTGTCGGCGGGCCTGCTACGACCGCGTTGTGGGACGCGTTACGACCGGAGCCCTCGCTGTCAAACGGTCGTATCGCCGACCACCGGTCGTGTCCTGGTAGCTGCTGGTCGGCAACTGCTCTCTGGCCGTGCGGTGTAGCCGCGTAACGACAGGTGTCGTCGCGGCCGCCTTACGACCAGGTCGACAGCGGGTTACGACCACGCGAACTGCCCCGCCGCGGTGGACGCTGACATCTTGCCACGATAACATGTTACGCGACAGTGTGACACAGCGCTTTATGGGGCAGCGTTAAAGCAGCGTCTTATGGGGCAGCGTTAAAGCAGCGTCTGATGGGGCAGGGCTAAAGCAGCGTCTTATGGGGCAGCGTTAAAGCAGCGTCTGATGGGGCAGCGTTTAAAGCAGTGTCTTATGGGACAGCGTTAAAGCAGCGTCTGATGAGGCTGCGCTAAAGCAGCGTCTGATGGGGCAGCGCTGAAGCAGCGTCTTATGGGATCCGCGTTAAAGCAATGAGTCATGTGGCCGCGTTTAAAGCAGCCATTTGAATAAGGCGTCTTGTTGGCATGGATGTTCGTGGTCCTGTCGGTAGCGAATTTGAGCGTCTTGTTAGCATCGAGGTTAGTGTTCATATTGATGTGAGCGTTGATATTAAGGCTAGTGTTGATATGGACGTTCGCTACCGACGTAGCCTCTGGTGGTCTGGTTCGGACGCTCCGCAGTGGCCATGTAGTGACCCGTGAGCGTCCACGCTATGACCGTCACCGGCGCGTGGCGCGTCGTCTGTCCCACCGTCGTCAGCCAACCCGTCCATACATAATTGGACCGGCGACAGATTTACATACTTGCCGCCGAAATATTAGCCGGCCGGACCGGGTCATTAGCATTTTGAAGAGGCGGCCTGAGCGAAGGCTGTCAGTCGGCGCCGCCCGAGCCGGGGCCGGGACCGGACGGTGGCTAATCAGCCTCCGAGGCTGTCTGCGCCGCCGTGACGGACAGAGCGGCGACAGACAGCCAACGGTGGCGGCCGGCCGCCGACCGTCCGACGGCAGCCCTTTGAAGTCGGCCAAGGCACGTGGGACAGACGGCAGACGGCAGCACGCGGCCGTGCTGTCGTAACGAGCCGATATCTGCGCCATCGTCTGATCGGGGAGATGCCTTATGCCATGCTGCTTTTGGCGTCAGTGGCAGCACCACTGCTCTAGACTAGTTGAACCAAATTACACATTTTTAGTGCTAATGGGTGACCCGAATCGCAATAATGAATCAACCTTATGAAATGATAAGCTTAAAGGACAAGATCGGGATCGCGCGCCGGCAATGTTACGCTTCCATCCTGACGTCATAGACAGGTGTCGGATGAGCTGATCATGCAGAGGCTACATCACATGTCGATACAGATCGACAACCGCTCATGCGTCTACCACTGCACGCATTCTAGATAGGACACACAACTATGCTGCTTGTGGCAGTAAGCGCACACACACACCCGAACTCATACAATCGATTTTATCGGGACTCGGTGTCATTTGGTACAGCTGTGCAATGACATTTATAATGTTATTACAGCCCCACACCGCCCACGCTATTTCGAAAACACACTTATCAAGTGATTCCACTCCACGTAAATTCAAGACCACCCCATCCCTGCATCACCTGTTTTTGGCAAGCGCCATTGCGGCGATACCACGCGTCCCTGGTGCAGCTGCAGGCGCCTCCCGGGAACCAGAGGTTACTGACTCCACGGGGTCACGTCGAGGCCAGGTCACCGGCCGCGACGGCCGGGCGGGGGCAGCCCTCCCAGCGGGGGAGCCCGGGCTCCCTGGCCGCCCCCTCCCCTACGAGTCCGCGCGGGGAGTAAATAGGAGCGTCCGGCCCAAAACCAATAAACAATCAAGCAGCGATCGGCTGACGCACGTGATCGAACGAGCCCCTGTTATCGGCCAGGCGCGGCGTGATAGCGTGTAAGAATGCATAGGTCGCCGCGTGGGCCAGGCCGCTGCATACCGCGCGCGCGCCGGCCGGCTCGACGCTGGACGAGCTCGGGACTAGCCCCCGGACGAGCCCGGGACCAGCCGCCGGACGTGCTGGGGACCAGCCCCCGGACGAGCTCGAGACCAGCCCCCGGACGTGCTGGGGACCAGCCCCCGGACAAGCTCGAGACCAGCCCGCCGGACGAGCTCGAGACCCGCCCCCGGACGAGCTCGAGACCAGCCCCGGACGAGCTCGGGACCAGCCCCCGGACGAGCTCGGGACCAGCCGCCGGACGTGCTGGGGACTAGCCCCCGGACGAGCCCGGGACCAGCTCCCGGACGAGCTCGAGACCAGCCCCCGGACGGGCTCGAGACTAGCCCCCGGACGAGCTCGAGACCAGCCCCCGGACGAGCTCGGGACCAGCCGCTAGACGAGCTCAGGACCAGCTGGACGAGTCGATGGACAGGGCTACGGCCAGCTCCCGTGCAACTATAGATTGGACCACTGGCCAGAAAGTGGGGCCTTGAGAATTGAAAGGCTTTCTTTCCAGGCATTATCCACGAGCGTGAAGTTGAATTCCGCAAAAGCTGGGCGGAAGAGCTGGGTGGAAGGGTCCCCCTCCGCTCCTCCTTCTGGCGGAGCCCATGTGTACAAGCGTACGGAGAGCGCGTGGACACCGCGCTGGAGTGACCTCTGGACGAGTGCGGAAGAAGTATGAGCAGGGGCATGCGGGCCACTGTCACTGCTACTGACCGAGCCCAGACGCTTATCCCGAGGCCAGCTTGACGACAGAGCTCTCACAGGCGTCAGGAGAAGCACTCGGATTAGCATTAGGACGCCACTGACCGCAAACCGTCAGGTTATCTGGCCAGCCCAGCTTGTTACTCTAACCCTCCTAATCCGATCTGCACGTCCCCCCCCCCCCCACTGAATCTCGCGTAGCCCGAGCAAAGCCACGTCACCTCCCCTAGCACTGGCTGATCAAGTTACGGCCGAATGAGGACTGGGCTATACGAGGACGAGGACTCCTCTGTAGAGGAGTCTTCATACTGATAACGTAACCCCGGCGGCCTTGTGTTCGCGCTTTTGCTGCTCTTCGGTTGCAGGGGCCTTTATACGCTGGTGTCGTTTGCGTGCAGCGATCACTGCTGGTCCATGACCGAGCTTCTGTTCGGTGGCCGACAAGCTCCTTCCACGGGACAATGCAAGGAATGCACCGTTTTATTACATACGTTTTCGGCGCAGATTATGGCACAGTAAATCACAAAACCCAAACAACAAAATCCTTTAATCGGAGGACAAACATGCCTGATGAGATCATTAGGGCTGGCTTATGTTAACCGACACTTCAGTTTGCTTCCAGATAAGGCTAAGCCCAAAGCATGCACTTGTATTGTGAGGAGCACAGTGGTCATGACGTCATCACCCGAACCCTGGCCAAGGATTATCGTCGGGGTCGATTGGCTATCTGGCCGGTTATCGGGCCGACGTGTCAATCGCCGTGGCGTCACATGGTTTCCATCCGCACTACACATACACATGTATGGGTGCGGGTGAGACATGAATACCTAACGATAGAGAAACAATTTTATCAGAAATGAGCAGTCGATTTCACGTGATGCCTCTGCACGGAATGTACCTTAAACCTATCTTTGCCAGAAACACTCCCGGCGCTTATACAAAGCGTCACCAGCAATCTAGTTTTTTTACATCCGGCCTATATGGCGATGCATGGAAATAATGAGCCTGAAAAATATTTAAAAGACTGCAGGAGCCAACCCAGTCATCAAGCGAAAGATGTCGGCCCTGACGTAGCTGTGCTGTATCCCCTGCTGCACTACACGTCTGACCGCAAACCGGCGCCGTCAGCTGACTGGTGACGTCACACCGCAGACCCAACAGCACTGTCCGCCTGTCTGTCCAGCCCACGGCCGGTACCTCATCTGACCCAGCCGTCGAGCCGTGACCCCGGTCCAGGTCAGGCGCCGGCCAGGCGCCACAAAAAGCGACCTCTTCCGCTGATTACACAGCACGCGCCTTCAAACGGCGGGGCTCGCCTACTAACCTCCAAATGCAGCGATTTTATACAGAACAGGAGAGGATCACGGAGGCGGCGCAGGCATTTAGGAGAAAGGCTTTCCAGGTGACGTTTATGGGTGCTGCCTTAGAGCTGGAGGGTTGTTGACTGCTTATAGTGTTTTGTGGGAGGTTCATTACAAGTCAAAGACACTCTTCTAGTTTCGTCGAAGAGGTACCTTACCGGAGATGGACGCCAGATAATTGCAAGATGAATGACCAACGCATCGTTGTTGTCTCAAGGTGTGTCAGCAACTCTTTTGAAACCCGATTCAAAGTTTCAGTGAATTTAAATGGCATTTATCCTTAACATAACGAAGTCTTGTGATAGCATTCTCCATATAACGGCTTCCTGCACATTGTGGTTACAGAAGCAGCTTTCTGCTCCAAAAGATCCCTCCCAGTGAAATACATAGCCTCAGCAATTGTTCGCGGTGAAACTATGGACTAAAACGATAGCATCATGAAAGTAGCACTACCACTTGCTCACCTTCTTACATAGGGTACATAGGGGTACACACGTAGGGGTACATACATAGGGGTACATACATAGGGGTACATAATTAGGGTACATACTAAGGCAGGCACTTGTCAGAATTATTGAAGTTTAAAGAGAAGTTTAAGGAAGAAACCCCTAATAAAAACAGACAACATAAATCGGGCGGGTGCATCCCATTTCCTCCGTACTTAATTTATAAATGATGGGTGTTTGGTAGCTCCCAGAAGTCTGACAACCCAGTCACTCCCTGCTCTGCAGTATTCCAGACGCCACGTTTGGCCCGTACTGGGAGCGCGCCAGACGTCGCCGCTGGCTACGAGACCGTACCGTTGTAACGGTTGATATAAGCGCGTGCAATTACGTGCCAACTGCAGTGTCGTAAACTCGATCGCCGACCACCGCGGTCGGTCGTCACATCTGGTAAACGAGCCGGGGCCGGCCGTCGGCGCCGCGCCCGTGGTGATCTCACCGAGGCACGAGGCGCGCTCGGGACGCTCGCGCCGAGGCGCGAGGCGTGCCCGGGCGCTCTTACTGAGGCACGAGACGCGCCCGTGGCGAACGCGCCCGTGGCACGAGACGTGCACGGGCGAACGCGCCCCTGCACGTCTTGTAAAACGAGCCGGGGCCGGGGTCTCCCCCAACGTCTCGTATCACTGAGGCACAAGACGCGCCCGTGGTGATATCACTGAGGCGCGAGGCGGGCCCGGGACGCTCTCACTGAGGCACAAGACGCGCCCGTGGTGATATCACTGAGGCACGAGATGTGCCCGGGGCGCTCTCACTGAGGCACAAGACGCGCCCGTGGTGATATCACCGAGGCGCGAGATGTGCCCGGGGCGCTCTCACTGAGGCACAAGACGCGCCCGTGGTGATATCACTGAGGCACGAGATGTGCTCGGGGCGCTCTCACCGGCTCACACCCACGGGTAGGTTCTCTGGACTCTGGCAAAGCCCACAGCGAACGCCCGTCTGGGGTCTGTCTTCTTGCTAGGCTGGGGAAGAGAACCTAACAGAACTGAGAGAAGGGAGCGCGTCGAGAGAGCCAAGGCAACAGCACCGCCATTGCCCGAACTTCATCGCACCTGCGTGTGTTTCCCAGAGGAGGGCCACGAGCCTCGCCACGACAGCCCCAGGATCCCCGCCCGTCGTTCATCGGCCCTGCCGCGGGAGCCGTCGGTCGAGCTGGGGTGCCAACGGCGCCGGCTCCGGTGGGCGGAGCGCGGCCGGTGACCCCCGCGTGCCGTGCGCCGGCCGGCGGCCGCCCGCCGGGCTGTGGCAGTTATATGCGCCGCTCAACAGGAGACGAGGCCGGCAATTTATCGCCTTCCATGTTCATTATTGGTGGCTCCTAAATCACCGGGCCGACAAAGCGCGTGCAAGACGGGCCACAGCGCGCGCGCGCCGACCCGGCCCGGTCGGCCGCACTTAAGCACGTTTATGACCCGCCCCGATGGACCGTTTTACAAACTGCCGCGTTGGAGGCGCGCTGGGTGGTGGTGGCGGTAGCCGACTGGTTTCAGCGCCCGTCATGTTTTGTGTTGACCAGGAGTAAACGGAGCGGTGGGCTGCACGGGTGGGTGTCTGGTGTGTGGGCCGGCTCTATGCCGGCGATGGTGAGGAGAGTTTATGACGTGTGTGGTGGGTGGGACGCGGGTGTTGCGAAGAACCTTTGGTGTCACCACAAAACGTATGTTGTAGGAAGACATTGTATCATCTGCGCGGCTCATAAAGTGACTCAGACCTAAGGCAAAGTTTCTCTCAATAGACCATCGGAGTACGGCATACACAACTGTATTACATGCTCACATCTATGACCAGACATGTAGGTCGTGTGGCCGCAGGCGTTACAATTTTACGCCCATTTGTCCGGGACACAGCCTTGACAGAGTCACGAGCACTAGAGACCTTCACATATTGAATAAATCCATGGATCAGGGGTTAAACTCATAGGCTGAACTGGGCACGATCAGGACATTTGCTGCCATTCTGGATGCGATAGCCCAGAATTGGATTGTATTAAAAATTGGAAAGTCTAAAATATCGGAATACATTGGCCAGATCGCAGTTTAGGAGAAGCAATTATCCCCATGTACACTTCGTGTGACATATTAAGTGAAATTGGGCTTAGAAGTAACGGACTGATGCAGATCATCCTCAGAAGTATCTGCCACCCATGGCGGGTAGTGCCCGATCGGATTTGCCACCCATGGCGGGTAGGGCCCGATCACATTTTGACTTCGCGAAATAGGCGGGTCGCCCGTTGTAATCAACACGGCGAATCAGCTTGGGCTAGATTTCGAAGATGTGATCCATGACGTGCGCCCTCGGCCCCAGGCCCAGACACCCCGACACAGCCGCTGACAGGAAGTAAGCTGCCCGCGCTCGCGCACAGAGCCGGATGTGGAGCAGCCGATTGCCAGTGGAGCTATGCGGGTCACCTGACGCGCACAATGCTCAATGCATCACTTCACGCGGCTTCCAAATACCGGGGGTGTAATGTGGGCCAGGGCGCTGCTGCGTGATTGTCAGAAGCAGCACGTACTGGTGACCACATTCCAGCCCAAGGCCACTGACTGAGGATTTGCGGTAGGTCAACAGGGTTCACAAGACCTGAGGGACGACTGAGGGCTAGATTTTTCTGATGCGCATGAAAGTTAAACGACTCATCTACTGCTGCAACAGGCCCATTAAATGCATCAGTCCTCGCCGCGGCAAAAAAGCATACCGGTTTCCCATTCTCGCACGGTACGGCACATAGCAGCCACGTTCGAGTCACACAATTATTTCGTTTTGTTCGTTTTCGAGACGTTGCGAAATCGCTAATCGCGTGTCTAAGCGACGGCCACTGTCAAGACCCGCCCGATCAGGCCGCGAACGCCTCGCCCTGCAGCACAATGACGTGCCAGCTGGTGACGGCCGGCAACAGGCGAGACGCCGCTGGCGGGTGAGCCGGCGGCGCCAAATCGGCCCCGAAGTCAGTGGCCTCAGAGCTCCGCACGCAACGAGCTCCCTCTTCATTACGGACGGATAAAAGAAACAGCCGTTCAAATGAGAAGGCTTTCGGGTGTGACAAAGCGCTGATGTCATTTCTACGGGTGGAGATGTCGTTATTAATAGATTTATTACAACTTCGCCCGCCGTTTAAGTCATTTAGGTACTCTCGGTTACGCAACCCGATGCCTAGGCTCCAAAGGATTTGGACGGCAGCGTACGAAATGCGGTCTGTATGATATCCTGCAAAATGTTGCACAGCAACGACCTCACAGATATCGAAGCAATCGTGCTGTCGTGACGAGAACAAAATCCAGCAAATCACAAAAAACCTACCCCGTTTATGAACCTCAAAAACATTTTTGACCGAATGAAAAACGAATGGAAGAAAAATGGAAGGCGAAAAGCAATTATCTGCGACAGCCCAAGCCAAAGCAGCAGCCTCACCGCGCCCGGCGGCGAGATCATCCCACAAAGCACCGCGCCGTCCGTCGACGAGAGCGCCGCGCCGCGCCGCCGCCCGCCGCGCCGCGCCGGCAGTCGGCACCGACGGTCATTCAATGGCCATCTCGGCGTCCGTGAGTCATGTCCGGCTCTGGGCCGGCCGGGCCGCCGCGAGCGGGTCATTCGTCAGGCCGCAGTGGCCGCCCGCCTAACGCGATTACCGCCCGTTTTTGGGCCGCTCGACGCCCGTCGAATTCGACGAGTGGGCCCGGGTCAACGAGGCGCGCCGGCGCCGCTGAGTGCCGGCGCCACTCGCTTCGGGGAGGGACGGTCAGCGACCGGGCGTCCCTCCCCCGGGCGGGGGGAGGGGAGGTCAGTGGAGGGGTTCAGCGGCGGGGCTGGCCGTCGTGACGGGGCGATCGGGACTTCAGCGGACAGGACGGGGTGTTTCGATAGTAATGACCAGGGATGCGGATCTGTGAAAGAACAGAGTGGAACTGAAGGACAGTTCAGGACAACGATTCTGTGTCATGCGAGTACTCAGGAACAGGTGTTCAGGAGTTCCTAGGATTGGGTCTCAGGAGGAGTACTCAGGTGTGATCACATCATGATATTGAGGTGTTTCGAAATTTGATCTTATATTTATGGACAGATATATGATATTCCTTGAAATTATCACAGCAATTATTGTTGCGCTTCCATTTTCGTGAATCCTACAATCTTGACAGACAGCGATGGCCGAGTCCGGCGCCGTAAAACCGTGACTGCTGCAATAAACCGACAATTTGTCTGACAGCCACGGACAGACACAGACACTACCGAGGTGCTCCGACAGCCCGGATTACAGGCAGCCACGTTAGTGTCAATTGACAGCCCGGTTGTCCGACCAGCCACCGGCCCTGAGCCCCGGTTCAACCGGAACTCTAACGGATGACGGCAGCCTTCACAGCGAGCCTGTCGTCGGGCAGCCTGCGACGATCGTCCGGACAAGCAGAGGACTGGTGCGGACAGTGAAGCGCAGACAAACTGGCCCGGCGTTCCTGAACAATACAACAACATCCTCGAACGGACAAACCAGACCGGCTGTTTGGAGCGACCGACCTCGACCACAGCTCCAGCACCTCGGTCGGTCGGACGGCCCGGCCGGCACCGCCGCCACCGCCGCCACCGCCGCCACCGCCGCCGCTGCCACCGCCACCGCCGCCACCGCCGCCACCGCCGCCGCTGCCGCCGTTGCCGCCGCCGCCGCTGCCGCCGCCGCCGCCGCCACGGGCAGGGACAGCCATGCAGCGTCGGAGGCGGGTAACGGTCGTGGCGTCTCTGAACCCGGGTCGGGCGGTGAACCGGAACCGCATCGGGCCCGACGCTCGGCTCCGGCCGCGGCACTAATCAACGGAGCCGATCGGCCGATAGCGGCAACAGCATGGCCGGCCGGCACGGCCAGCGCGGCGCGGAATGCGGCTCGCTGGAGACGAGCAGCTCACTGCCATGCCGTGAAGTTCGTGGTAATCCGTGGTGAAAACGATTTGTGGCTTAGAAGCCTCACGGTGCGTCATTTCTTTAGAAAAAAGAAAGACTGACTATGATCGTTGGGGCAGGATGATCTGACGTCCCTGACTTAGGTCACACCCATTGTCTGTACCCCATCATTGTACTTCGTCTGCACTCCTCATCATGTACCGGATTGCACACCTATATATCGGATCGGTGTATAGGCGCATATATCGGATTGCACATTTAGACATTACGGGTATGTGATCCAAATGAATTCAGCTCAGATTCAGCTGAATCCAGCTCAGCCTAGAAACACAAGACGCATAAAAATGCACAATTTCTCGCAAACCTAACGTTACCCAAGATCATCCCACGAAACACCTGCATCCAAAGCATGCCTCATTCTCACAGTTCACGAAGGCGGCCCGCTCACCCACCTCTGCTGCTTCCTTCCATAGCCAACTGCGCTGAGGCCGACGCGCGGCGGCCCGGTCCGCGGCAGGGCATATCAACCGCCCCGACTAATGCAGACATGGCCGCTGACAGAAGCTCTGTCGCCCGGCCCATGAGCGTGGAGGAATGCCAGACACCGTTCGTTAAATGCCGAGCGGGCTTTTTCTGGCCAGGACCGGCGATAGCATCTTGATAATTTTGACAGCAGATAGATGAATCGTAACTACCCTTCTGCGCCATCTATCATACGGTGGCGGGCGCGGCCGGCTGGTCCTATTCTCACGACCGTGTCTGCGCCGGGCGCGCGCCGCCCGGGTCGGCCCCGTCGCCTGTGTGCCCGACTGGGCCGTGGCGCGCCTCGCGCCCGCTAGTCCACGCCTCACTACACCCGTCACAAAGGCCCATCTCGCCCCGAAATGACATGACCGTGTTTTAGCGCCACGGCGGTCCCCGGACGCGGGACGTCTGATTGCGTGGCTCCTTATTAGGCGCCGGCGCGGCGGCCGCCGGCCAGCGCGCATCTCTATGCTAATGCTGCGAGCGGGGCGTCGGCGACCGGAGCCGTGCGCGGCGGCGTGTCGCCGCAGTTCGAGGGCACCAAATAAATCCGTCATCGACGGCGGCGTGCGTCGATCGGTCAGGCAGGGGCGGCTCGGCCGCGTCTATATGGTAATGGAACCGCGCCGGTCGCCAGAGGCTGCTGCGCCGATCGTGGCGCGGGTGAGGAATCGCGGCGCGCGGCGTCCTCGATCACCAGTCCTCAGCGCACCATCCTCCGTCCTCTCGCGGCGGGCGGATGATCGGCGGGCGGTCGGCGCGGGGCCTGCGGCGTCGGCGACTCGCTGGTGGTCTGACTCCCCTCGTTTCAATGCACTGGCTCGAGGCGCGAGCTGGAGGGCGGTCTCGTTCAGGTCGTATGTCTCGCCGAGTTGCTCCTGCCTCGGAAGCGAGACTGAGTTCTGTACCGCTCGGCTTGGCGCTCAAACAGCACAAGTCGTGTAAGCGTGATTGCTTTTTGCTAAGGAGACTCTGGGTCTCCTGAGATCACCTCGTGTCCGGCAAGTCTTGTCGCAAGAAGCAAGGTCATCTCACGATTCAGCGAGTAGACAAGGTGGACAGGCGTCTCGCGTGTCCACTTTGTTCCCAGTCCTGAATCAGAACGCGTTTTTGTGGCTTCACCACGTCAGATATTTGAAGATTTAATTAAAGCTGACCTTTTTGCACCATGTCAGGTTTTCAAAGCTGACAGGAAGTAGCCTCAGGGCACCCATGTCCCCAGCCGAAGCGGATAAAATATACGACCCTTTCAACGAACATGGCCAGTCCACCGCAACTTTTAAAAAACAACATCAGGGTGGTATAAATCACGGATAGCCAGATTAAAGTGACTGACCTGCAAGCGTGGCGGTGCCCTCGGCTGACACAAAACAGCGCGCTTACACCAAACAGTTGTGATTGTTATACGTTTAAGCGTGTTTAAGCGTTGACACAAGGTCAGCAATGCGTGTGCACAGACCCGGAGGGTAGAATAGGTAATGGCGGGTGTATGGGATCACTGGTCGGAAGCTCCCAGATTGATGCACGCCGGCACATGGTCCTGAGATCGGATCGCGTCAACAAACATGATCAGCAGCGATGGCTGATGCTCCTCGATGTGTGCCCGATGCTAATGCTTCTCGATGCTGTGCCCGACGCTGATGCTCCTCGATGCTGTGCCCGATGCTGATGCTCCTCGATGTTGTGCCCGATGCTGATGCTCCTCGATGTTGTGCCCGATGCTGATGCTCCTCGATGTTGTGCCCGATGCTGATGCTCCTCGATGTTGTGCCCGATACTGATGCCCCTTGTTGTTGTGCCCGATGCTGATGCTCCTCGATGCTGTGCCCGATGCTAATGCTCCTCGATGTTGTGCCTGATGCTGATGCTCCTCGATGTTGTGCCCGACAGGATGAAACACCCCGACGCAGCGTCATGCTACGGACGAATGCCGTACACAATCCAAGTGTTGCAATGAAATCAGGCAATGTTAATCAACAACATCCCCACACGGAGTAAAACTTGATCAGTGGCTCAGTGACGTAACCACAAATATTTAGATCGCTGATCTTCGCAAGAAGACGATTTTCGCAACATCGCATATCAATGCAAAATATACAATGCTAATAATTTGCCGAGTCGATGAGAAGACAGCGGTACCGCATCGCGTGCTTATAATTACCTAACAACAGCTTATGGATCCGCAATACCGCACCGGAATAGCCTTGGTTCATAATAGCCTCTTGTTCAGGACCGTTCAAAACTGTCCGAGCCTGGTATTTATCCGTGATTTAAGCATTATCGGCTACTACACGTTAGGAAGTCGTGCTCTGTGGCTTCAATCAAATATAAAAAATATTCACAGTTGCCATGGGTAGGAGATCGACACATTTATCTCATAAACATATGTCGTGTTAACATCGGAACCAGCGGCTGTCAAAACAGACCCTGTAAACCAACTAAGAGCCGCGTTTGATATTAATTCTGACCAACCATTTAGCATACAGCAAATATATTTAGTATTTTTAAATAAACAACCGCACCTCTTCTGCCCAGCGGATATCAGTGACGCTGTCGCGATCTTTGATATTAAGACAGAATTTGTATAAGCCTTCATCGCATAGGCGTTTCGCTAAGAAACACCCCGTGATAAAATCGGACCACGAAGGCCAAGTCCACTTTTTAGCTGGCGGACTGACTTCATTAGACGGCCTTAATAGCGTAGCCCATCTCCTTGTCGCAAGGAAGTCGGCACACCCGTTATGTAAATATCCCAATTTGCACGCTGGCGGAGCGCTAAGCATCACAAGGGACGGCTCATCCTCGCTGAGACCCCGACGCGGCAGCACCGACCACGTGGCCGGCATTCAGCACCGGGTCACGAGACCCACCCCTCGCCTCTCTCGGGAGAAAGTGGCCGGCTTTGCGGACCGGCCAGCCCAAAGCAGGTCGGGAACACAATGGGATGGCACACCGAACTGTCCTCCTGGCATCAGCGGCTACCCACGGGCGTCAGACAGCTGTCCTCCTGGCACCAGCGGCTACCCTCGGGCGTCAGACAGCTGTCTTCCTGGCACCAGTGGCTACCCCCGGGCGTCAGACAGCTGTCCTCCTGGCATCGGCGGCTACCCTCGGGCGTCAGACAGCTGTCTTCCTGGCATCAGCGGCTACCCTCGGGCGTCAGACAGCTGTCCTCTTGGCACCAATGGCTACCCCCGGGCGTCAGACAGCTGTCTTCCTGGCATCAGCGGCTACCCTCGGGCGTCAGACAGCTGGAGATGACCGCGGCGGGCCGGAGACTGGCGGGCACGACTGTTGGGGCGAGCGTTTCACCCCGAATATGAAAAGGTTCTGCATGGGCTCCCGACGGAACGATGTGAAAAAGACCCAGCGTGTCAAAAGTGGGGCACAGACCCCCCCCCCCCCCCACTAACCAACGTGGAGAGCAGAGTTAACCCTCCGGGTTGAACAGACTCAAAAGTTGCTCACCGACCACCTCAGCCATGAGGGCGTGGCTTCGGCGGGCCGATTCTGCGGTCTGTTCAGGACCGGTCGGGTCAGGTTTCCGTCTGTCTCCTGTCACTTCCAGTGGGCAGCCAGGTCTGGTTCAGGGCTACGCCGCCGGCCCGGCCAGACCTCCAGGGAGGCAGCGGGAGTCCCCATTCGTGAAACTTCACGCCGCTCAGCGCCATTAGCCGCGTACTCCTTCCTCATACCCGGCCAGCTCCGCGGGGGAGGAGCGCTTTTTCCGCCATTTCTCAGCGCCCCCCGCCGACCCGGGCACAAACCCCCAGAAATTACCATTTTTCATCGGGTGGGCCGATTTTTCACGCGCTCGGAGAGCGCGCACCCACCCCGGCGTCAAGGACGGTGCATACGGAATCAGCGCCGACCATAGCGACGGTGGTCGTCGAACGCGAGGCGGGCGGGCTATTTTGACAGGGTTGAAGCAGGTGAGTTTTTGCGGCGTGCTCGCTGATCGCGCACCGTGTGCCGGCGGCGCGCCGGAGGCCTGTGGGACGGGGGTGGCGGATAAAAACGCTCCCCCCTAATCGCACACCGGGCGGACGAGCCAGACGCCCGGACGGCGCGATCGGCTCGTTCAATTAATTAGGGGCCAGACAGGCAGCGATCGGCGCGTCGATGGAATAAATAGCGTCCGATGAGTGGGTGCTACGCTGTGCTCGGTTGTTGGTCGGGCACATGGTGAGTTCCCGTCTTTTTTTGGCGGCGTGATCCTGAGACCTTGTTGGATAGGTCGCTTTCTCCTGGATGGTGGTGTAGTTTCGCCAACTAAATACGGGAGAGCAAAGGGGCGGAAATAGCTCAAATTGCCCCAAAATAGTCCAAAACCGTGTTCCTCCGCGGAGCTAGCACACTTGGTCTCATTGTGAGAGTGTGGGGCCAGCTGGAGTCCATGTTGAGAACTGAACACCTCCCCTCCCCTCCTGAACACCTCCCCCCGCCTGAATAGGAAACTGCATCCCTGGTTGTGAATGCCTCTTCAAGAGGTCGGTGTCATGAGAAAGTCATGTTATTTTGATAGATTGAATCGATCTTCTTACAACCTGGTAAAACGTTGCAGCATAAATCAGAGTGAAAATCATATCAAGATAACTTTGCCACCGCCGGAGGATTTCAAAAATGAAACACCCTTTTTCCCTTTATGAGGTTTTCATTCATTAAGACATAAAACCTGAGCCTCCAGACCAAATGGGTTGCAGGGGCTTCAGCGAGGACGGTTGAAGGACAAAGCATCTCGTTGAAAGCATAGCAAGACCTAGTCTGATAGCGGTTATTGTGGAGGAATGTAAACAACTGCATACTAAAACATGACCACAGGCACATAAGTATTCATTGGTGAGTCACTGATGGATTGCGCACGACAGCTCATGGTGACCTGCACATATCGACGCCCGGTCAACACCGGGTAGAACGATTGTCCTGTGTTGATACGTCAGCATTTGTTAGCAAAGTGTCACTGCGACGCCGAATTTTCTAGGTCTTTATCTGGCTTCAGTCGTTCTCTTCATCTTTTACTTAGCAACTCGAGAATTTAACGTTTTCCACGTTAGCTGAATAGGAATTAAGACATTACAATGCGTTGCGGGAAACCCCGTCTGACCGAGAACTTTACGTGCAAACGTCTGGCAGTTTTTAACGCGCACTCGGGCGGGGGTCCGCGTCAAATTTTCCATAGCTGTAGACAATTAAATAGCCGATAGTCTGACATAAAGAACTTAGATGTACCTAGTAAGGTCGCTGATCCATGGCAGGTCAAAGTCAGGCCATGGCTTCAGCGAAATCACGTTCTAGGGAATCGTTCAATCTGATCAAACAACGGAGTGTCAGATGACGCCAGCCATCTCTGAGATACTTCCTTAGGAAACACAACAATTGAATAAACAAATAGCATAGACCTAGAGTCAGGCATGAAGGTCAGACCAAGGTCAAAAACAACCTGTTTTATTACTCTTAGGCTCGCTGTATGGGCTGGTTTCTGGTCCTCATTTAGAATCTTTTGATAGCAGGAACCGTCATATACACCTTCCGAGATATTCCTATAGGTCAGAATAGGTCACTTACCTTAAATGACCCAGGTCAACATTTTGTATTTAGGAACATACTGCCTGGTGTAATCTTTGTCGCTTATCCAAATGCAAAATTCAAGTCTTATATCATTTTGGTCATTATGACGTTCAATGGGTCAAACAAGTTCACTGAATATAACTGAACGTGTGACATTTTGCTTAGAACAGTTTCTAGGGGCTCTTTGGAGACCAAGCTGGAATTTGACCTTGTTTGACCTTATCTGCCATGAAGGTCATGACCTATGAACTTCAAACTTTGACCTAAGTGAGTTTACGTGCAGGTCGACACACTATGTGAACTGGTTGGTGTCTCTAGCTCTCTAGTTTCGGAGATCTCAGGGAGGTAAAATTGACTCCCTCCACCCGAGCAAAGAGTATCCAAACGGTCAAAAAGGTTGTGTGTTAAAAGGTCATGACAAGGTCACTGACCTTAACTGGGCTGGTGTGAAATTTTTCTTAGAACAGTTGCCTAGGTTTAAGGGGCCCTTTCGAGACCACTCAGGAATTTGGACCTTTGTTTGACCTTATTTGAACCGAATATCATGATCTAGGAACCTCAAACTTCGACCTAAGAAAGTTCACGTACAGGTCAACACACTCTGTGAATTTAGTGTTTCTAGCTCTCTTAGTTTCCGAGATCTCAGGGGGGGGGGGGGCAAATTGATTCCCCACCCCACCCGAGCGTAGGGTATCCAACCGGCCACCCGGGTGCGTGTCAAAGCACAATTTTAACAGCATTATGGTTCCTGCTCAAACCTGCGTGAGCCTGCAATCAGTGATTGCAAGGATATCAGCGATCAGCGATTGGAAATGTTTTCAAGCAACTAGAAAAGGTGATGACCGGGACAGGGCACCAACATTACCCCCATGCTGAGCCACTTTTTTGATGGCACGTGCCGGGACCGGTGTTAATTTTGCAGAAGACGCGACATAATCATGTGCATGCGATTATCCAGTGTGACGTGATGATGATGATTATTGGAGTCTTAGGGAGCGCCGATTGTCTGTTCATTTTGAAGTCAGCGCGTCCTTAGACCCTGATCATCGTCGTCATCGTGTTACACGGGATAACCTCATACATGCGGAAACGAATTATATTATACGTTTGAACTGATCATCGTCGTCATCGTGTTACACGGGATAACCTCATACATGCGGAGACGATTATATATACGTTTGAACTGCGAAAGTTCGCAAATGAGCATAGTCCACGACTTTGCATGACGCCAGATGCAGCCACTACCTTTTGTGTGCATTCAATAGCACCGGCGATCGAGGTCCAATTAAGTTGTCCATGCAGCAGAAATGATCAGT
>NW_023596297.1:35306762-35422103 GCF_011947565.3 Pollicipes pollicipes | reverse complement strand
CATCGCGCGCGGTCGACGGCGGGTCATCCCGTAATTCATCAGGGTGTGGAGCAGCGATATAGCGACGGATCGCAGAGATTAGCCGAGGCGGTGTGGCCTGATGGTCGGCCGTTTAGTTCAGGATCGTGGGACGTATCCTAAGCAAATAGTTAAACGCTCTGCGATGTTCTCTCTGTTCTGGCGACCGCCCGGTCACGACTCAGCGAAGGCTGCATGCAATTCGCCATAAACAGTCTTGATGAACAGGCGTCAAACTTGCATGACAATGGTCTCATGACTCACATCCACAGCTGTGCAGCAGCCTCCCGCGGTGCCAGCAAGGAAGGCTGGGGAGCGTCACAGACACCGTATCCACAGAAACAACATAACCCCACTCATTCATGCATCCTGACAATTTCGAGAATCTTTCACGCACTTCCACACTTTCTCTTGCGTCCTCAGCTTGCACCTTTACTGTCGAGAGCAGCCGTTTGAGTCATAGCATGATATAGAGTCATAACATTCATTTTGCTTCTACTAACAGGACAGTCCCATTGGTAAAACTTTGCCGCAAGGGTCTCCATGGTTAGAAGTTTTCTCGTAGGGCAACCAACAGTCCCGCCCATAGTTCAGAAGTGGCGCCATCCCGCCTCGTCAAGGTCCGCGGTGGCGCCACCAGCCGCTTCTTCTGGCCTGACCTGGATCTGAACTCAGCCGCTTGCTGACCTGACCTGAGTCAGCCCCCACCGCGTGCTGATCTGGCTTCAGTCTGACCCCATTTGGTCGCCTTCAGACGGTCGGCCCGCTGTCCAGAAGTGTGTGTTTTTCCTGACGCGCCGGCCCGCCCGCGGGAGCGGTCGCCGCGATGGCCGGCGGCGCGGGCTTTTTTGCGCGCGCCAGCCAGCCGGCCACGCATCTCGGCCTGACAGGTCCTCCGAGACGGCTCAATTAGCCTGTCCCCTGTCATCGCGCCGTGAGAAGCGGAAAAAACGCCGGCCCACCTGCGCTTTTTACCGGTAATCACTTACACCGGCCCGAGTACGGCCGTTGTTTTGCGGCGGCCGCCGCCGCGTTGCCTTGGACTGTCAGCGTCGCCGTCGACGTCTCTTTTTGCGTCATATCTGGGCCGTTCCGGTGGCCGGCGCTGGCGGCGTGATGGCCGCACGGGAGGCCGCTGATTGGTTGACGCCGTGGCAGTTGCCGGCCGCCAGCCACCGCAGGACGGGGCGCGGTGACATTTGACAGGGCCGGAGACGGCCGCCGAGATCACCGGATGTGACGGCGAAACGCCGCCTGTGTCGGGCTTAACGAGCGTCGGTGTAGGCTCTTGGCTTCGTTGCTTTGCATCCACTAATCCCGATTTCAGTTCGGGCAGGTCAAGCGTCGCGGAAGGCAGTATGCAAAAATAATAATGTTATTAAAAGGTTCGCGAAGGCCCCGACAGTTCCAAATGGCATTGATATGATATGGAGTTTCCTAGGTCCCTAAACCCACTCTGCAATTCACTAGCTGATATGAGACTCATGCCAGTGTTAGGACATGACTGTAAAGTCCATGAAAAATGATGGTTTTGAATATGAAGCGTGCATGACATTAGAGAAATATGAAAACAAATACACTGTTCACGTCCCCAAAAAGTGGAAAATACGCAGCATCACCGTCTACCTCAATGCAGACTTCTTAGGAACGTCGGCATCAAAAATAAGATGCGCACTGCGGCTCAGCCTGAAATTCAGCACGTGCCTTTTACTGCTCGCTATCCCTCCCCATTGTGCGTTCGAAGTCCATACGCACGCACCCAACCACATGCTCTCAAAATCTTCATGTGTTCCTGTCACTGCTTTGTGTCACCTCACATACCGGTCACAAAACCCTGCACTTCTGTACCCACTCCACCAACGTACACCTTCCACCTGATCCCGAAACTGCACTCCTGCATATAACCACAGACCATCTTCCGAGCACCGGCGCCTATGCCGACGCCTGCACCCCTCTCGTACCCGTCTCGCTGCCCTGCACGTCTCATGCAGCGCCCCAGCACGCTGCGGCTCCCTGCCGGCCCGTCGCCGCCGCCGCGCCGGCAGGCGGAGCATCCGAATTTACGACCACGATACGGTGGATCTTGTTGGGAAGTGAGTGATTATTGGCGCCGCAGCCGGTCGCCGCCGGCGCCGGCCGTGCGGTGCGGCCGGCAGGACAACAGGCGGGTGGAGCGAGGCTCGGGGCAGGTCGATTTAGCCCAGCTGAGGTCCTCACAAGTGGAAGGACGAGCGGAGCGAGGCCCGGGGCAGGCCGACCCAGCCCGGCTGAGGTCCTCACAAGTGGGACGAGCGGAGCGAGGCCCGGGGCAGGTGACCCAGCTCGGCCGAGGTCCTCACGGCCAGGGCCTTGGTCAGAGAGCCTCTGGCAGCGGCGCTCGGCGGCACGCAGCGCCGTCTGGAACGGCGGTCACCGCGGTGGGAGACGCGGGCAGGCGGCGGTGGGTGTGGTCTGACGGGGGAGTGGGGAAGGCAAGGCCCGCGGTTCCCGCGGGTCGAGGCGGGGCGACGGTGGAAACAGGGAATGGCGAGTTGGTCCAGCGTGAGGAGAAGTGGAGACTGGTTGGTGTAATAAGCAGAGTGTCTGCCTGAGGCTGCGTGGTTACGGACCAGTCAGTTTTAAAGTATGATATGCTCTCCTTTCCCCGGCAATTACGCAGAGCACACGGATAAAAATCCAGCTTTTGGCAATACGTTCTTACAGACCAAGAGCAGAAAATCTCCATGGCGCCAGAGCAACCTGAGGGTCTAGCTCCACTGCCGGTCCGTAAAAACATCTACTTCTATATCCGGTCCGTCTCCACGCCGCGTCAAACGCGGGAAATCGCCACGCCCGCGTCGCTGAAACGCGGAACTAACGGCCGGCGATGCATTTCATCTGATATTGTGCGGCGGACGGTAATTGGCGGGCCGGGGTCAGAGGTCGGCCCGTAAAGAGCCCGCCGCAGCGTCGGACGGCGGCGTGACTGAGCGGCCTGGATCGCCACACCCACGCCACCGGGACGGTCGGGAGGAGAGGAGCTCTCCCGTCCTCCGCCGAGACGGTCAGGAGAGGAGGAGTCCTCTCCCCCAGACGGTCGGGAGGAGAGGTGCTCCCCTCCCTCCCAAACCTCTACCGGGACGGTCCTACGTCGGGACGGACGGTCTACGAGAGGAGGGGTCCTACCCCGGATGGTCTAGAGGAGAGGAGCCTTCCCGAACTCTGCCGGGACGGTCAGGAGGGGAGGAGCCGCTCGACCGGATGGGGAGGAGAGAGGCCCTCCCGACTTCCGCCGGATGACGACGCACGCGTCCTTCTAACATGTGGGCTAAGCATTAGTATAGCCGTGGAAAACCAAAACTTTTACATGTCGTTCATCAAGCCGTTCTTTATAAACTGTCCGTTTGAACTAGTCCTCAGCAAACCTCGCTTTTTCTGTCGGGGCGGAACAGTTCAGTTCCGCGGTCCGACGCACGCGTGCGCACTAAGAACACACGGGAATTCGCACACCGCACATCATTCTATCACTGTTCAGCCATCGTGGGTTTTGCGAAATGTAGGAGAGTGAGTGACGCGGCTCACGCAGTGCCCGCGCCGAGTATGGAGCGGACTGGGCACAAAGCTGATCGCAGGCAACTACCGTGACTGACGTAAATCCCAGCAAACTGCCGCGAGGGTGGCTTACAAAACCATCTACCGTTCGCATAAAAACCGCCGATCTCCCGCTGGCGTAAGCCTCTTGAACATACGGCAGCTCCCATTTGCCAGGGCTGCCTCACACCGACGAATCATTCCGGCGGCACGGATCTAACGGTAAGGCTTGATGCGCTCCTCTTCAGACATTCCTCAAGGGTGACGCACGACTACTGCATTGCCCGTCACTTCATTGCACAAGGACATTCCACATTTCTGAGACTTTCTATGTACATTTTAACGTCATATCCTTGTCCTAATTTCTCCTTTTTGTCGCAAGGTTATTCACGTCTGACTTAAGAGCGCACGGCTGACCTGGTTAATGGGCATATCACGTCCGTAGAAGAAAAAGTCAGCCAAATGCCCTAGAAACTATGCTAGATCCGAAAGTGATTGGCGAACACTCGGTGAAGATAAACGACAGCTCGTTAAGCAGCCAAAAGCATTCCGAAGGCCCAGACATCGGGCTGGGTCGATGCTACAAGCCGTCGCCGTTTGCTTCATGATAACACCAAACCCGGCATCATTAAGCGTGTAAAACATCTGGCAGAACATCAATCACGATTGCATGAGAAGTATTCAGTTTATTCATACACAGCAGTAAGACAATACAAACCGCCCCCAGACGCCAAATGAAAACTGAAAAGTGGTTGTGGTAACCCGTAACGACTCTCACCAAAAACGCACTGCTAACTAAGCAGCCTGAAAGGCGGCGCTTGACTAATACATGTACATTCTCTCCGCCCGAGATCGGCGTCCATTCTCCGAGACCATTGTGAGGTCCTCGCATGGAGCCATAACGAAACCGCTCACATCCATCATGCCTTTAAGCGGCTTGGCCCATTACGTCCGGCTCGGACTGCGCCTCTCCTGCTCCGGCGCTCGTGCGCTCGGCGGCGGCTGGCCCCGGCCCGTGCCGCTACGACCGCTGTCGGCGGGCCTGCTACGACCGCGTTGTGGGACGCGTTACGACCGGAGCCCTCGCTGTCAAACGGTCGTATCGCCGACCACCGGTCGTGTCCTGGTAGCTGCTGGTCGGCAACTGCTCTCTGGCCGTGCGGTGTAGCCGCGTAACGACAGGTGTCGTCGCGGCCGCCTTACGACCAGGTCGACAGCGGGTTACGACCACGCGAACTGCCCCGCCGCGGTGGACGCTGACATCTTGCCACGATAACATGTTACGCGACAGTGTGACACAGCGCTTTATGGGGCAGCGTTAAAGCAGCGTCTTATGGGGCAGCGTTAAAGCAGCGTCTGATGGGGCAGGGCTAAAGCAGCGTCTTATGGGGCAGCGTTAAAGCAGCGTCTGATGGGGCAGCGTTAAAGCAGTGTCTTATGGGACAGCGTTAAAGCAGCGTCTGATGAGGCTGCGCTAAAGCAGCGTCTGATGGGGCAGCGCTGAAGCAGCGTCTTATGGGATCGCGTTAAAGCAATGAGTCATGTGGCCGCGTTAAAGCAGCCATTTGAATAAGGCGTCTTGTTGGCATGGATGTTCGTGGTCCTGTCGGTAGCGAATTTGAGCGTCTTGTTAGCATCGAGGTTAGTGTTCATATTGATGTGAGCGTTGATATTAAGGCTAGTGTTGATATGGACGTTCGCTACCGACGTAGCCTCTGGTGGTCTGGTTCGGACGCTCCGCAGTGGCCATGTAGTGACCCGTGAGCGTCCACGCTATGACCGTCACCGGCGCGTGGCGCGTCGTCTGTCCCACCGTCGTCAGCCAACCCGTCCATACATAATTGGACCGGCGACAGATTTACATACTTGCCGCCGAAATATTAGCCGGCCGGACCGGGTCATTAGCATTTTGAAGAGGCGGCCTGAGCGAAGGCTGTCAGTCGGCGCCGCCCGAGCCGGGGCCGGGACCGGACGGTGGCTAATCAGCCTCCGAGGCTGTCTGCGCCGCCGTGACGGACAGAGCGGCGACAGACAGCCAACGGTGGCGGCCGGCCGCCGACCGTCCGACGGCAGCCCTTTGAAGTCGGCCAAGGCACGTGGGACAGACGGCAGACGGCAGCACGCGGCCGTGCTGTCGTAACGAGCCGATATCTGCGCCATCGTCTGATCGGGGAGATGCCTTATGCCATGCTGCTTTTGGCGTCAGTGGCAGCACCACTGCTCTAGACTAGTTGAACCAAATTACACATTTTTAGTGCTAATGGGTGACCCGAATCGCAATAATGAATCAACCTTATGAAATGATAAGCTTAAAGGACAAGATCGGGATCGCGCGCCGGCAATGTTACGCTTCCATCCTGACGTCATAGACAGGTGTCGGATGAGCTGATCATGCAGAGGCTACATCACATGTCGATACAGATCGACAACCGCTCATGCGTCTACCACTGCACGCATTCTAGATAGGACACACAACTATGCTGCTTGTGGCAGTAAGCGCACACACACACCCGAACTCATACAATCGATTTTATCGGGACTCGGTGTCATTTGGTACAGCTGTGCAATGACATTTATAATGTTATTACAGCCCCACACCGCCCACGCTATTTCGAAAACACACTTATCAAGTGATTCCACTCCACGTAAATTCAAGACCACCCCATCCCTGCATCACCTGTTTTTGGCAAGCGCCATTGCGGCGATACCACGCGTCCCTGGTGCAGCTGCAGGCGCCTCCCGGGAACCAGAGGTTACTGACTCCACGGGGTCACGTCGAGGCCAGGTCACCGGCCGCGACGGCCGGGCGGGGGCAGCCCTCCCAGCGGGGGAGCCCGGGCTCCCTGGCCGCCCCCTCCCCTACGAGTCCGCGCGGGGAGTAAATAGGAGCGTCCGGCCCAAAACCAATAAACAATCAAGCAGCGATCGGCTGACGCACGTGATCGAACGAGCCCTGTTATCGGCCAGGCGCGGCGTGATAGCGTGTAAGAATGCATAGGTCGCCGCGTGGGCCAGCCGCTGCATACCGCGCGCGCGCCGGCCGGCTCGACGCTGGACGAGCTCGGGACTAGCCGCCGGACGTGCTGGGGACCAGCCCCCGGACGAGCTCGAGACCAGCCCCCGGACGAGCTCGAGACCAGCTCCCGGACGAGCTCGAGACCAGCCCTCGGACGGGCTCGAGACCAGCCCCCGGACGAGCTCGAGACCAGCCGCTAGACGAGCTTAGGACCAGCTGGACGAGTCGATGGACAGGGCTACGGCCAGCTCCCGTGCAACTATAGATTGGACCACTGGCCAGAAAGTGGGGCCTTGAGAATTGAAAGGCTTTCTTTCCAGGCATTATCCACGAGCGTGAAGTTGAATTCCGCAAAAGCTGGGCGGAAGAGCTGGGTGGAAGGGTCCCCCTCCGCTCCTCCTTCTGGCGGAGCCCATATGTACAAGCGTACGGAGAGCGCGTGGACACCGCGTTGGAGTGACCTCTGGACGAGTGCGGAAGAAGTATGAGCAGGGGCATGCGGGCCACTGTCACTGCTACTGACCGAGCCCAGACGCTTATCCCGAGGCCAGCTTGACGACAGAGCTCTCACAAGCGTCAGGAGAAGCACTCGGATTAGCATTAGGACGCCACTGACCGCAAACCGTCAGGTTATCTGGCCAGCCCAGCTTGTTACTCTAACCCTCCTAATCCGATCTGCACGTCCCCCCCCCCCCCCACTGAATCTCGCGTAGCCCGAGCAAAGCCACGTCACCTCCCCTAGCACTGGCTGATCAAGTTACGGCCGAATGAGGACTGGGCTATACGAGGACGAGGACTCCTCTGTAGAGGAGTCTTCATACTGATAACGTAACCCCGGCGGCCTTGTGTTCGCGCTTTTGCTGCTCTTCGGTTGCAGGGGCCTTTATACGCTGGTGTCGTTTGCGTGCAGCGATCACTGCTGGTCCATGACCGAGCTTCTGTTCGGTGGCCGACAAGCTCCTTCCACGGGACAATGCAAGGAATGCACCGTTTTATTACATACGTTTTCGGCGCA
Source organism: Pollicipes pollicipes (assembly GCF_011947565.3). NCBI lineage: Eukaryota > Metazoa > Arthropoda > Thecostraca > Pollicipedomorpha > Pollicipedidae > Pollicipes > Pollicipes pollicipes. The sequence continues at coordinate 35,414,484 of NW_023596297.1, read as the reverse complement.
GATTATGGCACAGTAAATCACAAAACCCAAACAACAAAATCCTTTAATCGGAGGACAAACATGCCTGATGAGATCATTAGGGCTGGCTTATGTTAACCGACACTTCAGTGTGCTTCCAGATAAGGCTAAGCCCAAAGCATGCACTTGTATTGTGAGGAGCACAGTGGTCATGACGTCATCACCCGAACCCTGGCCAAGGATTATCGTCGGGGTCGATTGGCTATCTGGCCGGTTATCGGGCCAACGTGTCATTCGCCGTGGCTTCCATTCCGCCGTCACATGGTTTCCATCCGCACTACACATACACATGTATGGGTGCGGGTGAGACATGAATACCTAACGATAGAGAAACAATTTTATCAGAAATGAGCAGTCGATTTCACGTGATTAAGGTAAATCCCGATGCCTCTGCGCGGAATGTACCTTAAACCTATCTTTGCCAGAAACACTCCCGGCGCTTATACAAAGCGTCACCAGCAATCTAGTTTTTTTACATCCGGCCTATATGGCGATGCATGGAAATAATGAGCCTGAAAAATATTTAAAAGACTGCAGGAGCCAACCCAGTCATCAAGCGGAAGATGTCGGCCCTGACGTAGCTGTGCTGTATCCCCTGCTGCACTACACGTCTGACCGCAAACCGGCGCCGTCAGCTGACTGGTGACGTCACACCGCAGACCCAACAGCACTGTCCGCCTGTCTGTCCAGCCCACGGCCGGTACCTCATCTGACCCAGCCGTCGAGCCGTGACCCCGGTCCAGGTCAGGCGCCGGCCAGGCGCCACAAAAAGCGACCTCTTCCGTTGATTACACAGCACGCGCCTTCAAACGGCGGGGCTCGCCTACTAACCTCCAAATGCAGCGATTTTATACAGAACAGGAGAGGATCACGGAGGCGGCGCAGGCATTTAGGAGAAAGGCTTTCCAGGTGACGTTTATGGGTGCTGCCTTAGAGCTGGAGGGTTGTTAACTGTTTATAGTGTTTTGTGGGAGGTTCATTACAAGTCAAAGACACTCTTCTAGTTTCGTCGAAGAGGTATCTTACCGGAGATGGACGCCAGATAATTGCAAGATGAATGACCAACGCATCGTTGTTGTCTCAAGGTGTGTCAGCAACTCTTTTGAAACCCGATTCAAAGTTTCAGTGAATTTAAATGGCATTTATCCTTAACATAACGAAGTCTTATGATAGCATTCTCCATAAAACGGCTTCCTGCACATTGTGATTACAGAAGCAGCTTTCTGCTCCAAAAGATCCCTCCCAGTGAAATACATAGCCTCAGCAATTGTTCGCGGTGAAACTATGGACTAAAACGATAGCATCATGAAAGTAGCACTACTACTTGCTCACCTTCTTACATAGGGTACATAGGGGTACATACATAGGGGTACATACACAGGGGTACATAATTAGGGTACATACTAAGGCAGGCACTTGTCAGAATTATTGAAGTTTAAAGAGAAGTTTAAGGAAGAAGCCCCTAATAAAAACAAAGACAACATAAATCGGGCGGGTGCATCCCATTTCCTCCGTACTTAATTTATAAATGATGGGTGTTTGGTAGCTCCCAGAAGTCTGACAACCCAGTCACTCCCTGCTCTGCAGTATTCCAGACGCCACGTTTGGCCCGTACCGGGAGCGCGCCAGACGTCGCCGCTGGCTACGAGACCGTACCGTTGTAACGGTTGATATAAGCGCGTGCAATTACGTGCCAACTGCAGTGTCGTAAACTCGATCGCCGACCACCGCGGTCGGTCGTCACATCTGGTAAACGAGCCGGGGCCGGCCGTCGGCGCCGCGCCCGTGGTGATCTCACCGAGGCACGAGGCGCGCTCGGGACGCTCGCGCCGAGGCGCGAGGCGTGCCCGGGCGCTCTTACTGAGGCACGAGACGCGCCCGTGGCGAACGCGCCCCTGCACGTCTTGTAAAACGAGCCGGGGCCGGGGTCTCCCCCAACGTCTCGTATCACTGAGGCACAAGACGCGCCCGTGGTGATATCACTGAGGCGCGAGGCGGGCCCGGGACGCTCTCACTGAGGCACAAGACGCGCCCGTGGTGATATCACTGAGGCACGAGATGTGCCCGGGGCGCTCTCACTGAGGCACAAGACGCGCCAGTGGTGATATCACTGAGGCGCGAGGCGGGCCCGGGGCGCTCTCACTGAGGCACAAGACGCGCCCGTAGCGATATCACTGAGGCACGAGATGTGCTCGGGACGCTCTCACTGAGGCACAAGACGCGCCCGTAGTGATATCACTGAGGCACGAGATGTGCTCGGGGCGCTCTCACCGGCTCACACCCACGGGTAGGTTCTCTGGACTCTGGCAAAGCCCACAGCGAACGCCCGTCTGGGGTCTGTCTTCTTGCTAGGCTGGGGAAGAGAACCTAACAGAACTGAGAGAAGGGAGCGCGTCGAGAGAGCCAAGGCAACAGCACCGCCATTGCCCGAACTTCATCGCACCTGCGTGTGTTTCCCAGAGGAGGGCCACGAGCCTCGCCACGACAGCCCCAGGATCCCCGCCCGTCGTTCATCGGCCCTGCCGCGGGAGCCGTCGGTCGAGCCGGGGTGCCAACGGCGCCGGCTCCGGCGGGCGGAGCGCGGCCGGTGACCCCCGCGTGCCGTGCGCCGGCCGGCGGCCGCCCGCCGGGCTGTGGCAGTTATATGTGCCGCTCAACAGGAGACGAGGCCGGCAATTTATCGCCTTCCATGTTCATTATTGGTGGCTCCTAAATCACCGGGCCGACAAAGCGCGTGCAAGACGGGCCACAGCGCGCGCGCGCCGACCCGGCCCGGTCGGCCGCACTTAAGCACGTTTATGACCCGCCCCGATGGACCGTTTTACAAACTGCCGCGTTGGAGGCGCGCTGGGTGGTGGTGGCGGTAGCCGACTGGTTTCAGCGCCCGTCATGTTTTGTGTTGACCAGGAGTAAACGGAGCGGTGGGCTGCACGGGTGAGTGTCTGGTGTGTGGGCCGGCTCTATGCCGGCGATGGTGAGGAGAGTTTATGACGTGTGTGGTGGGTGGGACGCGGGTGTTGCGAAGAACCTTTGGTGTCACCACAAAACGTATGTTGTAGGAAGACATTGTATCATCTGCGCGGCTCATAAAGTGACTCAGACCTAAGGCAAAGTTTCTCTCAATAGACCATCGGAGTACGGCATACACAACTGTATTACATGCTCACATCTATGACCAGACATGTAGGTCGTGTGGCCGCAGGCGTTACAATTTTACGCCCATTTGTCCGGGACACAGCCTTGACAGAGTCACGAGCACTAGAGACCTTCACATATTGAATAAATCCATGGATCAGGGGTTAAACTCATAGGCTGAACTGGGCACGATCAGGACATTTGCTGCCATTCTGGATGCGATAGCCCAGAATTGGATTGTATTAAAAAATTGGAAGTCTAAAATATCGGAATGCATTGGCCAGATCGCAGTTTAGGAGAAGCAATTATCCCCATGTACACTTCGTGTGACATATTAAGTGAAATTGGGCTTAGAAGTAACGGACTGATGCAGATCATCCTCAGAAGTATCTGCCACCCATGGCGGGTAGTGCCCGATCGGATTTGCCACCCATGGCGGGTAGGGCCCGATCACATTTTGACTTCGCGAAATAGGCGGGTCGCCCGTTGTAATCAACACGGCGAATCAGCTTGGGCTAGATTTCGAAGATGTGATCCGTGACGAGCGCCCTCGGCCCCAGGCCCAGACACCCCGACACAGCCGCTGACAGGAAGTAAGCTGCCCGCGCTCGCGCACAGAGCCGGATGTGGAGCAGCCGATTGCCAGTGGAGCTATGCGGGTCACCTGACGCGCACAATGCTCAATGCATCACTTCACGCGGCTTCCAAATACCGGGGGTGTAATGTGGGCCAGGGCGCTGCTGAGTGATTGTCAGAAGCAGCACGTACTGGTGACCACATTCCAGCCCAAGGCCACTGACTGAGGATTTGCGGTAGGTCAACAGGGTTCACAAGACCTGAGGGACGACTGAGGACTAGATTTTTCTGATGCGCATGAAAGTTAAACGACTCATCTACTGCTGCAACAGGCCCATTAAATGCATCAGTCCGCGCCGCGGCAAAAAGCATACCGGTTTCCCATTCTCGCACGGTACGGCACATAGCAGCCACGTTCGAGTCACACAATTATTTCGTTTTGTTCATTTTCGAGACGTTGCCAAATCGCTAATCGCGTGTCTAAGCGACGGCCACTGTCAAGACCCGCCCGATCAGGCCGCGAACGCCTCGCCGTGCAGCACAATGACGTGCCAGCTGGTGACGGCCGGCAACAGGCGAGACGCCGCTGACGGGTGAGCCGGCGGCGCCAAATCGGCCCTGAAGTCAGTGGCTTCACAGCTCCGCACGCAACGAGCTTACTCTTCATTACGGACGGATAAAAGAAACAGCCGTTCAAATGAGAAGGCTTTCGGGTGTGACAAAGCGCTGATGTCATTTCTACGGGTGGAGATGTCGTTATCAATAGATTTATTACAACTTCGCCCGCCGTTTAAGTCATTTAGGTACTCTCGGTTACGCAACCCGATGCCTAAGCTCCAAAGGAATTGGACGGCAGCGTACGAAATGCGGTCTGTATGATATCCTGTAAAATGTTGCACAGCAACGACCTCACAGATATCGAAGCAATCGTGCTGTCGTGACGAGAACAAAATCCAGCAAATCACAAAAAACCTACCCCGTTTATGAACCTCAAAAACTTTTTTGACCGAATGAAAAACGAATGGAAGAAAAATGGAAGGTGAAAATCAATTATCTGCCACAGCCCAAGCCAAAGCAGCAGCCTCACCGCGCCCGCCGGCGGGATCATCCCACAAAGCACCGCGCCGTCCGTCGACGAGAGCGCCGCGCCGCGCCGCCGCCCGCCGCGCCACGCCGGCAGTCGGCACCGACGGTCATTCAATGGCCATCTCGGCGTCCGTGAGTCATGTCCGGCTCTGGGCCGGCCGGGCCGCCGCGAGCGGGTCATTCGTCAGGCCGCAGTGGCCGCCCGCCTAACGCGATTACCGCCCGTTTTTGGGCCGCTCGACGCCCGTCGAATTCGACGAGTGGGCCCGGGTCAACGAGGCGCGCCGGCGCCGCTGAGTGCCGGCGCCACTCGCTTCGGGGAGGGACGGTCAGCGACCGGGCGTCCCTCCCCCGGGCGGGAGGAGGGGAGGTCAGTGGAGGGGTTCAGCGGCGGGGCTGGCCGTCGTGACGGGGCGATCGGGACTTCAGCGGACAGGACGGGGTGTTTCGATAGTAATGACCAGGGATGCGGATCTGTGAAAGAACAGAGTGGAACTGAAGGACAGTTCAGGACAACGATTCTGTGTCATGCGAGTACTTAGGAACAGGTGTTCAGGAGTTCCTAGGATTGGGTCTCAGGAGGAGTACTCAGGTGTGATCACATCATGATGTTGAGGTGTTTCGAAATTTGATTTTATATTTATGGACAGATATATGATATTCCTTGAAATTATCACAGCAATTATTGTTGCGCTTCCATTTTCGTGAATCCTACAATCTTGACAGACAGCGATGGCCAAGTCCGGCGCCGTAAAACCGTGACTGCTGCAATAAACCGACAATTTGTCTGACAGCCACGGACAGACACAGACACTACCGAGGTGCTCCGACAGCCCGGATTACAGGCAGCCACGTTAGTGTCAATTGACAGCCCGGTTGTCCGACCAGCCACCGGCCCTGAGCCCCGGTTCAACCGGAACTCTAACGGATGACGGCAGTCTTCACAGCGAGCCTGTCGTCGGGCAGCCTGCGACGATCGTCCGGACAAGCAGAGGACTGGTGCGGACAGTGAAGCGCAGACAAACTGGCCCGGCGTTCCTGAACAATACAACAACATCCTCGAACGGACAAACCAGACCGGCTGTTTGGAGCGACCGACCTCGACCACAGCTCCAGCACCTCGGTCGGTCGGACGGCCCGGCCGGCACCGCCGCCACCGCCGCCACCGCCGCCACCGCCGCCGCTGCCACCGCCACCGCCGCCACCGCCGCCACCGCCGCCGCTGCCGCCGTTGCCGCCGCCGCCGCTGCCGCCGCCGCCGCCGCCACGGGCAGGGACAGCCATGCAGCGTCGGAGGCGGGTAACGGTCGTGGCGTCTCTGAACCCGGGTCGGGCGGTGAACCGGAACCGCATCGGGCCCGACGCTCGGCTCCGGCCGCGGCACTAATCAACGGAGCCGATCGGCCGATAGCGGCAACAGCATGGCCGGCCGGCACGGCCAGCGCGGCGCGGAATGCGGCCCGCTGGAGACGAGCAGCTCACTGCCATGCCGTGAAGTTCGTGGTAATCCGTGGTGAAAACAATTTGTGGCTTAGAAGCCTCACGGTGCGTCATTTCTTTAGAAAAAAGAAAGACTGACTATGATCGTTGGGGCAGGATGATCTGACGTCACTGACTTAGGTCACACCCATTGTCTGTACCCCATCATTGTACTTCGTCTGCACTCCTCATCATGTACCGGATTGCACACCTATATATCGGATCGGTGTATAGGCGCATATATCGGATTGCACATTTAGACATTACGGGTATGTGATCCAAATGAATTCAGCTCAGATTCAGCTGAATCCAGCTCAGCCTAGAAACACAAGACGCGTAAAAATGCACAATTTCTCGCAAACCTAACGTTACCCAAGATCATCCCACGAAACACCTGCATCCAAAGCATGCCTCATTCTCACAGTTCACGAAGGCGGCCCGCTCACCCACCTCTGCTGCTTCCTTCCATAGCCAACTGCGCTGAGGCCGACGCGCGGCGCCCCGGTCCGCGGCAGGGCATATCAACCGCCCCGACTAATGCAGACATGGCCGCTGACAGAAGCTCTGTCGCCCGGCCCATGAGCGTGGAGGAATGCCAGACACCGTTCGTTAAATGCCGAGCGGGCTTTTTCTGGCCAGGACCGGCGATAGCATCTTGATAATTTTGACAGCAGATAGATGAATCGTAACTACCCTTCTGCGCCATCTATCATACGGTGGCGGGCGCGGCCGGCTGGTCCTATTCTCACGACCGTGTCTGCGCCGGGCGCGCGACGCCCGGGTCGGCCCCGTCGCCTGTGTGCCCGACTGGGCCGTGGCGCGCCTCGCGCCCGCTAGTCCCCGCCTCACTACACCCGTCACAAAGGCCCATCTCGCCCCGAAATGACATGACCGTGTTTTAGCGCCACGGCGGTCCCCGGACGCGGGACGTCTGATTGCGTGGCTCCTTATTAGGCGCCGGCGCGGCGGCCGCCGGCCAGCGCGCATCTCTATGCTAATGCTGCGAGCGGGGCGTCGGCGACCGGAGCCGTGCGCGGTTCGAGTGTCGCCGCAGTTCGAGGGCACCAAATAAATCCGTCATCGACGGCGGCGTGCGTCGATCGGTCAGGCAGGGGCGGCTCGGCCGCGTCTATATGGTAATGGAACCGCGCCGGTCGCCAGAGGCTGCTGCGCCGATCGTGGCGCGGGTGAGGAATCGCGGCGCGCGGCGTCCTCGATCACCAGTCCTCAGCGCACCGTCCTCCGTCCTCTCGCGGCGGGCGGATGATCGGCGGGCGGTCGGCGCGGGGCCTGCGGCGTCGGCGACTCGCTGGTGGTCTGACTCCCCTCGTTTCAATGCACTGGCTCGAGGCGCGAGCTGGAGGGCGGTCTCGTTCAGGTCGTATGTCTCGCCGAGTTGCTCCTGCCTCGGAAGCGAGACTGAGTTCTGTACCGCTCGGCTTGGCGCTCAAACAGCGCAAGTCGTGTAAGCGTGATTGCTTTTTGCTAAGGAGACTCTGGGTCTCCTGAGATCACCTCGTGTCCGGCAAGTCTTGTCGCAAGAAGCAAGGTCATCTCACGATTCAGCGAGTAGACAAGGTGGACAGGCGTCTCGCGTGTCCACTTTGTTCCCAGTCCTGAATCAGAACGCGTTTTTGTGGCTTCACCACGTCAGATATTTGAAGATTTAATTAAAACTGACCTTTTTGCACCATGTCAGGTTTTCAAAGCTGACAGGAAGTACCCTCAGGGCACCCGTGTCCCCAGCCGAAGCGGATAAAATATACGACCCTTTCAACGAACATGGCCAGTCCACCGCAACTTTTAAAAAACAACATCAGGTTGGTATAAATCACGGATAGCCAGATTAAAGTGACTGACCTGCAAGCGTGGCGGTGCCCTCGGCTGACACAAAACAGCGCGCTTACACCAAACAGTTGTGATTGTTATACGTTTAAGCGTGTTTAAGCGTTGACACAAGGTCAGCAATGCGTGTGCACAGACCCGGAGGGTAGAATAGGTAATGGCGGGTGTATGGGATCACTGGTCGGAAGCTCCCAGATTGATGCACGCCGGCACATGGTCCTGAGATCGGATCGCGTCAACAAACATGATCAGCAGCGATGCTGATGCTCCTCGATGTTGTGCCCGATGCTAATGCTTCTCGATGCTGTGCCCGACGCTGATGCTCCTCGATGCTGTGCCCGATGCTGATGCTCCTCGATGTTGTGCCCGATGCTGATGCTCCTCGATGTTGTGCCCGATGCTGATGCTCCTCGATGTTGTGCCCGATGCTGATGCTCCTCGATGTTGTGCCCGATACTGATGCCCCTTGTTGTTGTGCCCGATGCTGATGCTCCTCGATGCTGTGCCCGATGCTAATGCTCCTCGATGTTGTGCCTGATGCTGATGCTCCTCGATGTTGTGCCCGACAGGATGAAACACCCCGACGCAGCGTCATGCTACGGACGAATGCCGTACACAATCCAAGTGTTGCAATGAAATCGGGCAATGTTAATCAACAACATCCCCACACGGAGTAAAACTTGATCAGTGGCTCAGTGACGTAACCACAAATATTTAGATCGCTGATCTTCGCAAGAAGACGATTTTCGCAACATCGCATATCAATGCAAAATATACAATGCTAATGATTTGCCGAGTCGATGAGAAGACAGCGGTACCGCATCGCGTCCTTATAATTACCTAACAACAGCTTATGGATCCGCAATACCGCACCGGAATAGCCTTGGTTCATAATTGCCTCTTGTTCAGGACCGTTCAAAACTGTCCGAGCCTGGTATTTATCCGTGATTTAAGCATTATCGGCTACTACACGTTAGGAAGTCGTGCTCTGTGGCTTCAATCAAATATAAAAAATATTCACAGTTGCCATGGGTAGGAGATCGACACATTTATCGCATAAACATATGTCGTGTTAACATCGGAACCGGCGGCTGTCAAAACAGACCCTGTAAACCAACTAAGAGCCGCGTTTGATATTAATTCTGACCAACCATTTAGCATACAGCAAATATATTTAGTATTTTTAATTAAACAACCGCACCTCTTCTGCCCAGCGGATATCAGTGACGCTGTCGCGATCTTTGATATTAAGACAGAATTTGTATAAGCCTTCATCGCATAGGCGTTTCGCTAAGAAACACCCCGTGATAAAATCGGACCACGAAGGCCAAGTCCATTTTTTAGCTGGCAGACTGACTTCATTAGACGGCCTTAATAGCGTAGCCCATCTCCTTGTCGCAAGGAAGTCGGCACACCCGTTATGTAAATATCCCAATTTGCACGCTGGCGGAGCGCTAAGCATCACAAGGGACGGCTCATCCTCGCTGAGACCCCGACGCGGCAGCACCGACCACGTGGCCGGCATTCAGCACCGGGTCACGAGACCCACCCCTCGCCTCTCTCGGGAGAAAGTGGCCGGCTTTGCGGACCGGCCAGCCCAAGCAGGTCGGGAACACAATGGGATGGCACACCGAACTGTCCTCCTGGCATCAGCGGCTACCCACGGGCGTCAGACAGCTGTCCTCCTGGCACCAGCGGCTACCCTCGGGTGTCAGACAGCTGTCCTCCTGGCACCAGTGGCTACCCCCGGGCGTCAGACAGCTGTCCTCCTGGCATCGGCGGCTACCCTCGGGCGTCAGACAGCTGTCCTCTTGGCACCAATGGCTACCCCCGGGCGTCAGACAGCTGTCTTCCTGGCATCAGCGGCTACCCTCGGGCGTCAGACAGCTGGAGATGACCGCGGCGGGCCGGAGACTGGCGGGCACGACTGTTGGGGCGAGCGTTTCACCCCGAATATGAAAAGGTTCTGCATGGGCTCCCGACGGAACGATGTGAAAAAGACCCAGCGTGTCAAAAGTGGGGCACAGACCCCCCCCCCCCCCCCCACTAACCAACGTGGAGAGCAGAGTTAACCCTCCGGGTTGAACAGACTCAAAAGTTGCTCACCGACCACCTCAGCCATGAGGGCGTGGCTTCGGCGGGCCGATTCTGCGGTCTGTTCAGGACCGGTCGGGTCAGGTTTCCGTCCGTCTCCTGTCACTTCCAGTGGGCAGCCAGGTCTGGTTCAGGGCTACGCCGCCGGCCCGGCCAGACCTCCAGGGAGGCAGCGGGAGTCCCCATTCGTGAAACTTCACGCCGCTCAGCGCCATTAGCCGCGTACTCCTTCCTCATACCCGGCCAGCTCCGCGGGGGAGGAGCGCTTTTTCCGCCATTTCTCAGCGCCCCCCGCCGACCCGGGCACAAACCCCCAGAAATTACCATTTTTCATCGGGTGGACCGATTTTTCACGCGCTCGGAGAGCGCGCACCCACCCCGGCGTCAAGGACGGTGCATACGGAATCAGCGCCGACCATAGCGACGGTGGTCGTCGAACGCGAGGCGGGCGGGCTATTTTGACAGGGTTGAAGCAGGTGAGTTTTTGCGGCGTGCTCGCTGATCGCGTACCGTGTGCCGGCGGCGCGCCGGAGGCCTGTGGGACGGGGGTGGCGGATAAAAACGCTCCCCCCTAATCGCACACCGGGCGGACGAGCCAGACGCCCGGACGGCGCGATCGGCTCGTTCAATTAATTAGGGGCCAGACAGGCAGCGATCGGCGCGTCGATGGAATAAATAGCGTCCGATGAGTGGGTGCTACGCTGTGCTCGGTTGTTGGTCGGGCACATGGTGAGTTCCCGTCTTTTTTTGGCGGCGTGATCCTGAGACCTTGTTGGATAGGTCGCTTTCTCCTGGATGGTGGTGTAGTTTCGCCAACTAAATACGGGAGAGCAAAGGGGCGGAAATAGCTCAAATTGCCCCAAAATAGTCCAAAACCGTGTTCCTCCGCGGAGCTAGCACACTTGGTCTCATTGTGAGAGTGTGGGGCCAGCTGGAGTCCATGTTGAGAACTGAACACCTCCCCTCCCCTCCTGAACACCTCCCCCCCGCCTGAATAGGAAACTGCATCCCTGGTTGTGAATGCCTCTTCAAGAGGTCGGTGTCATGAGAAAGTCATGTTATTTTGATAGATTGAATCGACCTTCTTACAACCTGGTAAAACGTTGCAGCATAAATCAGATTGAAAATCATATCAAGATAACTTTGCCACCGCCGGAGGATTTCAAAAATGAAACACCCTTTTTCCCTTTATGAGGTTTTCATTCATTAAGACATAAAACCTGAGCCTCCAGACCAAATAAATGGGTTGCAGGGGTTACAGCGAGGACGGTTGAAGGACAAAGCATCTCGTTGAAAGCATAGCAAGACCTAGTCTGATAGCGGTTATTGTGGAGGAATGTAAACAACTGCATACTAAAACATGACCACAGGCACATAAGTATTCATTGGTGAGTCACTGATGGATTGCGCACGACAGCTCATGGTGACCTGCACATATCGACGCCCGGTCAACACCGGGTAGAACGATTGTTCTGTGTTGATACGTCAGCATTTGTTAGCAAAGTGTCACTGCGACGCTGAATTTTCTAGGTCTTTATCTGGCTTCAGTCGTTCTCTTCATCTTTTACTTAGCAACTCGAGAATTTAGCGTTTTCCACGTTAGGTGAATAGGAATTAAGACATTACAATGCGTTGCGGGAAACCCCGTCTGACCGAGAACTTTACATGCAAACGTCTGGCAGTTTTTAACGCGCACTCGGGCGGGGGTCCGCGTCAAATTTTCCATAGCTGTAGACAATTAAATAGCCGATAGTCTGACATAAAGAACTTAGATGTACCTAGTAAGGTCGCTGATCCATGGCAGGTCAAAGTCAGGCCATGGCTTCAGCGAAATCACGTTCTAGGGAATCGTTCAATCTGATCAAACAACGGAGTGTCAGATGACGCCAGCCATCTCTGAGATACTTTCTTAGGAAACACAACAATTGAATAAACAAATAGCATAGACCTAGAGTCAGGCATGAAGGTCAGACCAAGGTCAAAAACAACCTGTTTTATTGCTCTTAGGCTCGCTGTATGGGCTGGTTTCTGGTCCTCATTTAGAATCTTTTGATAGCAGGAACCGTCATATACACCTTCCGAGATATTCCTATAGGTCAGAATAGGTCACTTACCTTAAATGACCCAGGTCAACATTTTGTATTTAGGAACATACTGCCTGGTGTAATCTTTGTCGCTTATCCAAATGCAAAATTCAAGTCTTATATCATTTTGGTCATTATGACGTTCAATGGGTCAAACAAGTTCACTGAATATAACTGAACGTGTGACATTTTGCTTAGAACAGTTCCCCAGTTTCTAGGGGCTCTTTGGAGACCAAGCTGGAATTTGACCTTGTTTGACCTTATCTGCCATGAAGGTCATGACCTATGAACTTCAAACTTTGACCTAAGTGAGTTTACGTGCAGGTCGACACACTATGTGAACTTGGTGTCTCTAGCTCTCTTAGTTTCGGAGATCTCAGGGAGGTAAAATTGACTCCCTCCACCCGAGCAAAGAGTATCCAAACGGTCAAACAGGTGTGTGTTAAAAGGTCAGACAAGGTCACTGACCTTAACTGGGCGTGTGAAATTTTTCTTAGAACAGTTGCCTAGGTTTAAGGGGCCCTTTCGAGACCAATCAGGAATTTGACCTTGTTTGACCTTATTTGAACCGAATATCATGATCTAGGAACCTCAAACTTCGACCTAAGAAAGTTCACGTACAGGTCAACACACTCTGTGAATTAAGTGTTTCTAGCTCTCTTAGTTTCCGAGATCTCAGGGGGGGGGGGGCAAATTGATTCCCCACCCCACCCGAGCGTAGGGTATCCAACCGGCCACCCGGGTGCGTGTCAAAGCACAATTTTAACAGCATTATGGTTCCTGCTCAAACCTGCGTGAGCCTGCAATCAGTGATTGCAAGGATATCAGCGATCAGCGATTGGAAATGTTTTCAAGCAACTAGAAAAGGTGATGACCGGGACAGGCCACCAACATTACCCCCATGCTGAGCCACTTTTTTGATGGCACGTGCCGGGACCGGTGTTAATTTTGCAGAAGACGCGACATAATCATGTGCATGCGATTATCCAGTGTGACGTGATGATGATGATTATTGGAGTCTTAGGGAGCGCCGATTGTCATGTTCATTTTGAAGTCAGCGCGTCCTTAGACCCTGATCATCGTCGTCATCGTGTTACACGGGATAACCTCATACATGCGGAAACGAATTATATTATACGTTTGAACTGATCATCGTCGTCATCGTGTTACACGGGATAACCTCATACATGCGGAGACGAATTATATTATACGTTTGAACTGCGAAAGTTCGCAAATGAGCATAGTCCACGACTTTGCATGACGCCAGATGCAGCCACTACCTTTTTGTGTGCATTCAATAGCACCGGCGATCGAGGTCCAATTAAGTTGTCCATGCAGCAGAAATGATCAGTAATTCATGTCATACCGATGAACTACAACATGGAATGCATGGCTCCAATGTCACCGTCTTGTTATTTATGGTTTTTCAACTTACAGTGACCACCCAGCCTTATTATGGGAAACCAATGTGAGAAATTTGAAAATAGCAGGGAAAGACTGTAACACTCGTTAGCGTGAAATGTCTGCCATTTGAATATTCTGCTAATCATTTGGCGAATTTCTGCAATCTCGGGCACCAAGATTATCTCCGTGGAGCAGTCAGGGTGTCGTGACGGGCATGTAGCATCAGGCCAAAGGCAACGATCATGGCTTTCATTTGGAGATACTGCGGGACTCAGTATGTGCGAGGAGGCAGTGAACAACAAACAGCAGAGATCAGTCAAAGCGGTTCGACTCACCCGTGAAACAGCTGCTGCCCTCTAGCGGCCAAATGTTGAACCGATAGATCGCAGGTGGCAGCACCATACGAGACGGACGCATGGTGGATCAGCGATGTTTGGAGAACGCAAGTCGTTGGAAATTGTAGCGCGAGGCTGACCCAAGCCGCGGGCCTCCAAGTTCATACCGTTTTCAGCTGACAAGAGGATTTACGAGACCCGAAAATTGGCAACAATTTGACCTGCGAAGATCAGGTTTCCCCCAAAAGAGAAGTATTGCTGTTCTTTCAGCGGGTTTGGCGGATTTCTTCCGATTTTGGGTCAAATATTGGGGGGGGGGGGGCTGCCACAAACACCGGAGTGAACTGAGCGAGGCTATTCCTAAGCGCTGTTAAGATTGGCACCAAGCTGGCCGGCCAGTCACTGATCGATTCGCTTGCTGCAGCGGCCGGCTCGCCGACGCCGCTAATCACCGTGGGCGGACGGGAGCTGTTGAAAACGTGTACCGACACACCGATTCGAGCGGCCGATACGCTACGAGCAATTATACTCAAATAATGGTTGGAACACAATCACAAATGCTTGCCGATGCTAAACTGATCATGTAAGTTGCATTTCGTGGTTTGCTTTTATCGCGGCTGTATGTGACGGAAAACAGTCATTAAGCAAGTAGAATGAAGTAAGTAGCTAATTGTACGTCTTAAGAGATGAGCTAATTGTAATTGTTCCTGGTGGCCCCTTCTCCATGATCTATTAAGTTTGCAAAGTAGGTGAGGTGCTTCTCGGGTAACGTTCAGGCCACTGCACTGTCTGCCAAAACTTTTGTAAATTGGCCTAGCACTGGTGTCTCAGAAGCGAAATGAACTTCACTCAAATCTGAATGAGTAAGGTACATACTTCCAGCCACACCCCAAAGCAAAACAAGCTCTGCGATTCTGCACTGCCCTTAACCTACAGCCGGTCACAAAACCGACCAGCCGGCGGCTTGCCGGTGCTGGTCGGCGACATTCCGGTATCAGATACGGCTAGCCGCAGCCAGTCTTAGCTAGCCGCAGCCAGTCTTAGCTAGCCGCAGCCAGTCTTAGAGATGCATAACTCCATACATGTTGTTCAGTGTGTATGTCATCTATTGTATTGCAGCCAACAGCCTAACTACTGAAGGCTCAAAAAACTGTAACCAAGCGTAGGGAAACATACGTTACACCACCGCTATAAGTTCTCTTTTTTTTTGCTCTAGCAACAGTGACCAATTGAATTGCGATCAATCACTCTTGGCACATATGCAAAACGCATTTCGTACCCATTCTGGCCCTTCTCATTCGCTGCAATATCCCCGAGAGTTCAAACAGCTTCGAAGGAGGACGTCCTGCGCCTTCCGTGACGGCCACAATGACGTCATTGGCGCCGCACTGTCGACTCGTGTTTGCAGGTCGCGTGCCGTTGCAGAAAACATTCAAAATCTGAGGTAGCATCTAAGCATCGTGCCCACGCGGAATTCGATCCGGTCTTGACTGACTGGAAACGCCTTGCCAATTAACCACATACGGCACCAACGGACCCGAACGGCTTTAGATGCATGCGCTGTGAAAGGCAAAATTGAGGAGGGTACATGTCGGTCCGCGACATCAAATATCAGATGTGTGTCGCCCATCAGCCCAACCGGAGGCAAGAACATAAAACGCGGGAGCGATGCAGCCGTCAACTGTTTGGCGTCGGCAATATCCGCGTCTTGTACATCAGATCGATGAACTACTGCCAGTCCCATATTTGTAATGTTCCGCCTTCTTCCAAACAAAAATTCGAGTAAAAGGGCCGGGGCCTCCAATACCGTTACGAGCAGATTAGAACGAATCCGTTAGAACTAGCCATCACTGTCAGCTTGCGCAGCAGCCATACCCGCCAATGCGGCGCCCATGAGGCATCTGCGGGCGGTGACCCACTGGCTGAACCACATCCAGCACTGTGATGAGAGCAGTCTGAAGCTACCTGTTCCGGCACTTGGCTGCGAATGTCTTATGACAATCACAGTAAGGCGTCACGCAACAACATTCCCTTGCTCCATTTCGCTCCCTGTCCCATTTCCTAACCATGTGTCAGCGGGAGAGCTCGAGCACCTCCCCCCCCCCCCCCCCCTCTCTTGGTCTCGTACCTGCTGAAACGCCGCCGCCACATCCCGCCCTCTGGCCGCTCCGACCACAGGAGGCAGGCCACCCAAACGACCGGCCAACCACCAGCCGCAGCCGTCCACCGAACTGCGGGTGTAGTCCACCTCTGGCCGCTCCGACAACATAGAGCAGGCCACCCAAACAACCGGCCAAGCACAAACCAGGGCCGTCCACAGAACCGCGGGTGTAGTCCACCTCTGGCCGCTCCGACAACAGAGAGCAGGCCACCCAACCAACCGGCCAAGCATAAACCGGAGCCGTCCACAGAACTGCGGGTGCAGTCCACCTCTGGCTGCTCCGACAACAGAGAGTAGGCCACCCAAACAACCGGCCAAGCACAAACCGGAGCCGTCCACCGAACTGCGGGTGCAGTCCACCATTGGCGGCGCGGCGGAACCCGTCTGGCGCGCCCGACCTCGCCGTCGCTCGATCGGAGGGCGCTCGGCGACGGCCGGTAAACGGAGCTCGCGACCGAGCAGGCGGCCCCCGTCACGGCCGCCCCGGGGAGCCACTATTCAAATCAGCCGCGGCGCCGGCCCAGG
This sequence comes from Pollicipes pollicipes, assembly GCF_011947565.3. Classification (NCBI taxonomy): domain Eukaryota; kingdom Metazoa; phylum Arthropoda; class Thecostraca; order Pollicipedomorpha; family Pollicipedidae; genus Pollicipes; species Pollicipes pollicipes. The sequence goes on along the minus strand of NW_023596297.1, from coordinate 35,397,742 downwards.
GGAGCCCAGGTCGGGTCGGTTTTCGGCGCCGTCGCCGACGCGTCGGCCGACGCCGGCTCCGGTGTCCCCTTGAACAGACAGGTGACGGACGGCCCCAGCGCCGGCGCCGCCGCGCGCTGTCGAATGAGGGCCGCGGCGTGACGGCTGGGCGGACGCGCCGCATTACACGACTCCAGGAAGCGCGGGCGACCTGGCGGACGCGTCTGAGTTGGCGAGATTTCGCTTAGGAGAGTCCTTAGAGCTTCGTTTTCGCACGCAGGTGCCTGGGGAGTGCGGTAATGGCTCGCTTCTGTCGTCGGTTGCCAAACGTTTTTCTCGAATGTCTCGATCTGAATCCACAGAATCCTATCTGGCGACGCCATCATTTCAGCGCACGAGCCTGCTTCGGCGATTTTGCTTTTTGTGAGAGGCGGAAGGCACCACAGCGGCCCTGATGGAGACCTATGATCACCCCAGCCGGATTTACGACGATCTAGAGCAGAGCGGACGAGAGCGGGAGAGACGGGAGAGAAAGGAAATACGAGTAAGGAATGATGCTAAGAAAGTGTTGGGAGAAGAAGCTGCTGTAGCCAGTGGTTGAAATACGGCTCTCTCCGAGATGGCAACGTCTCTGTGAAATATGAACGGCACTGTATCATTTTCAGCACATCTGTTCCAAGCCTCATTGTAGACTCACACCCACTGTAAAACATAAAGGCGCGACTCCAATTGCTACCGTAAGCATGGCCCAAACACTGAAAGGCATATATAGCCGTGTGAAAGCTTCTACGAGCTCGGCTTCAAGGGTATACGATGCCGATGAAAAGGTTGGAAAAAGCTAGTAGTAACATGTTGATAAAATGAATGAATTGCAAACCACGCACCAAGAGAATGGTCGAAAGCCAACAGAAAGGACGAAAACGGTGAGCAGAGAATGGAGAGAGATAGAGGTAATGAGAAAGAGTAGAAGAGCGAGACAGGGTGAGGCAGAGGTTCGAGGCAGTTTTATGACGTGCTGTTCTACACCATCCCACAGCCGAATCTCTGTGCTCGGCTGGTCCCAGCTGGTCGCCGTCACACCGAACCGCACAGCCCATCTAATTGAAAACGCAGCACGCCATTTGCATATGGATGGAAGGGCGGACGGGCCGGCAATGGCCGATACTAGGGGCGATAGCTGCCAGAGGCACACCTGCGCTGGCCGGCGCTCCTGTCCAGAGAGCACTGCCAATCTGGGAGAGCGGCCCGGGGTCGGCAGGGCCGGCGACGGCCGCCGATCACATGAGGGGGCCGAGTCAGAGCTCTGTCGGTCGAGGGTGTGGCGCCGGCAGCGGTAGAGGAGCTCGTCTGTTGGTCGAGGGTGTGGCGCCGGCAGCGGTGGAGGAGCTCGTCTGTTGGGCGAGGGTGCGGCGCTGGCAGCGGTGGCAGAGCTCGTCTGTCGGGCGAGGGTGCGGCGCCGGCAGCGTTGGAGGAGCTCGTCTGTCGGTCGAGGGTGTGGCGCCGGCAGCGGTGGAGGAGCTCGTCTGTTGGGCGAGGGTGCGGCGCCGGCAGCGGTGGCAGAGCTCGTCTGTCGGGCGAGGGTGCGACGCCGGCAGCGGTGGCAGAGCTCGTCTGTCGGGCGAGGGTGTGGCACCGGCAGCGTTGGAGGAGCTCGTCTGTCGAGCGAGGATGTGGCGCCGGCAGCGGTGGAGGAGCTCGTCTGTCGGGCGAGGGTGTTGCACCGGCAGCGGTGGAGGAGCTCGTCTGTCGGGCGAGGGTGTTGCACCGGCAGCGGTGGAGGAGCTCGTCTGTCGGGCGAGGGTGTGGCGCCGTCAGCGGTGGCAGAGCTCGTCTGTCGGGCGAGGGTACGGCGCCGGCAGCGGTGGCAGAGCTCGTCTGTCGGGCGAGGGTGTGGCGCCGTCAGCGGTGGCAGAGCTCGTCTGTCGGGCGAGGGTACGGCGCCGGCAGAGGTGGCGGAACTACATGGCTCAGGTGAGCATCGTTTTGTGCTGAGACGTACCAACACGTGTGACTCTTCATGTTGTTACTTGGGGAGTGAAACGTCGCTTTTCAAAAACAAATCGGTGCTGATCCTTCTCATCATTTCTTTTCATCCTTCCTCTCATCTTCAGCTGTTCATCCTTCTCATGCAGGCGGATTGCACTCGGAGCAGGTAGTGCTTCCCTAAGACATCCCGGACACCATGCGGCACTCAAACTATCTTCTACACGGCGACAGCCTCTCATCCCGTCCCGAACGACCGCGCCGCATGGGCCCCCAATAACACGGCGAACGTAACCCAAATACCGCAGTCCATATCTCGCCGGGCCAGAAGCTGCGCTCAGCGCCCTATAAAAGCACGGCGCCGCCGTCCACCGGCCGGGAAACTGTTGATTTTATCGTCAGTCCGGCGCGGCTGGACAAACGCCAGGTCCGAGGGCGCCGCCGATCGGCTTGGGCCGTGCATTGATTGGCCAGGTCGTGACCAATCGATGAGCACTGTCGGCGCGGGACGTCCGTGACGGTCGACGCCGCGTCGGGCGCAACTTTGCCGCGGGAGCGCCGGAATTGTCGCGCTGCGTGCGGCGTCTTCGAGTAAAAATAAGCCGGAGCCGAGGCCAGGACACGCCGCTGCTGGGACGGAGCTGACGGGAATGTGGGGGGGGGGGGGGGGGGCTCGCACCCTGGTGGTCCGGGTGAACAGCAGCACAGTCGGAGGCCTGGCTGAGGGAGAAGAGTCTGGAATTCGGTTAGAAAAAGCCGGAACTCTTTCTGTTCGGTATCGCGGACCAGTGTGGAAGTGTTGTCGAAATGTTTCGTAATGCGTTTAAGTTCAACGCGCGTAAGTGACGTGTAAGCAAAAATTCCCGGTCGCAGCAGTTCATTCACATTCCTAAACTATTTCGGGAGACCATATTCATCCTACCTTTTCATGGGCTTGTGTTGGCCCGTCAGGTCCGATTTTGTAGTGCTTTAAGTCCCTTTCCTCTTGGCTTGATATATGTAGTTGCTGTCTCCCTCACAATTCTAACAACGTTGTAGGAAATGACAGAAGCGCCCAGAAAGTTTCGTTATCAGGCATGCTTCCCTGGCAATGGAAGCAGCCGTTTGTGAATAAACTAGCGCAAGAAGAGCGCACAAATAATGGCACGCATTAAGGCGACGTCGACAGAACTCCTCCAGACTCGGTAAAACGAGCCGACTTTGGCCGCGGGCACTCCGTGATTCGGTTCCGTCTGGTCTTTACTGCATGGGCGGAAAAACAGGGCAGAGGTATGGCTCGCCTTCAGCTCTTACCTTTTCAGAAAAATCGCGCAGTATCGCAGGGCATCAAAGTGAAGAAAAAAGAGTCCAAAGCGAGGGTAACTTAGAGAGGAAGGACGAGAGTAGGTGGGAGAGAGAAGAGAAAGGAAAGGACGGAGAGCGAGAGGAGAAGGAAAGAGAGATGAACAGAGAGGGAGGAGAGAGAGAGAAAAATAGAGAGAGAGAGTGTGTGTGAGAGAGAGAGAGAGAGAGAGAGAGAGAGAGAGAGAGAGAGAAGAGAGCGAGAGAGAGAGAGAGAGAGAGAGAGAGAGAGAGAGAGAGAGAGAGAGAGAGAGAGAGAGAGAGAGAGAGAGAGAGAGAGAGAGAGAGAGAGAGAGAGAGAGAGAGAGAGAGAGAGAGAGAGAGAGAGAGAGAGAGAGAATGGACGCGTAATCAGCTGGATAGGTGGGACAAACTCTGCGGACTTGGAAACTGTCAAAGCATAACCACGATATGCCCTGGTGTTCGGTAAATAAGGCTAGGAGAAGTGGCTCCAAACCGAAACACGCAACAGGCGCGTTGGCGGCAGATTCGCCGCCAAGCGAGACGAACCTCTACTGGGCCGAATACATCGTGGGGATAAATGATATTTCAAGGGCGAAATGTAACCTTTGCTATGATTATCAAAGGCTTGTGTAAATGCTAGTTTTACATTTGAATTGTGTGATTTAATTGACAATGTCACTGCAATTGTCCCTACTTTTACCCCAAAAGACAGCGAAAAACGATCGAAGTGAAAGCAAATGGGAAGGCAATAAGAGGTAGCATGAAAATAAAGCACTAAAAGACAGAAGAAGACATCTGTTTTTTAACGCCTGCGGATTGCACACGCGGAACTCAAAGGCCAGTGAGTGAGAGGCGCTGGCGCCCTGCAGTCGCGAGAGCTGACGCAGACGCACACCGCTGGATGTAGTGCTCTCTTCGCCGCCGGCGTCCGGCTCAACCGCAGAAGTTAAACCGTTAGTCGTCGGCCGGCAGCACCAGCCGGCACCCAACGGCCGGAACTTAGCCAGATTCGCTCGGTGACGACATCGCGGAGGCTCTTACGCCCGCATGCGTGGCGTACGCCGCGTCCGGTTCGTTTCCCGCCGTCGGGCTGGATGGCCGCCGGACGGCGCTCGTTCGAGAGTGCTGCTGCGTCTCGCCGCCGGCGGCGGGCCTGCGCGACTCCGGTGTCCGCAGCTGTGGTGGATCGACGCTTACCCTGAGAGCGATGCTCCGTCTCGCCGCCGGCGGCGGGCCCGCGCGACCCCGGGGTCCGCAGCTGCGGTGGATCGACGCTCACCCTGAGAGCGATGCTCCGTCTCGCCGCCGGCGGCGGGCCTGCGCGACTCCGGGGTCCGCAGCTGCGGTGGATCGACGCCCGACCGGCGCCGATCTGAGCGGACGGCTTATGAGCCCGGCGCGCCGCTTGCATGACCGGCTATAAGTCACATATTGGACGTCCGCGGCTATCCTTACGACCCCGAGGGGATACAGTCCCACCTGTCCGGAGTAGACCAGCAGACAGGCTGACCGTGACCTGAAAGTCGACCTGACATGGCAGGCGTGACCTGGCCCGGGTTATGGCGCCGGGGACAGGGACGAGCGACCGTCGAGAGCGGGGAGGGGGGAGGGGGGGGGGGGCGAAGCCACCCATGAGTCGGCGGGCGGGAATGCGACGGACATCCAGCTCCATGATGAACGAGGACCACATGGACGATAAAGCAGCGCACAGTGGCCAGGATGTACACAACGCATCTTGAGAATCAAGGCTGTAGCACTGATGCCCTGGGACCAACGGCACGGAGAACAGTGACAGTACCGTCAGAGCCACCACGATCTCTAACCACGTGAGCCCAAGCCCGTCCGTCCGCGGTACTCACATTGGGTTGGTGGCGTTCCAGTAGACCTTGATGCGGTGCGCGGCGCCATGCTCCACCACCCGCAGCAGCAGCAGCACCCACAGTACGAACCCCGACGCCTGCATGACGCCCGTCAGCACATGGCCCTCTGAAACTGGACCGAGGGCGCCGGTCAAACGCCTCCGCGACAGGGTCTCGACGACGACACGACAACTGACACGAGGAGCTGATACGAGGAGAAACCAAGCATTGGGCAGTGCTTGACAGACACCCCATGGTAGGCAAGCATGTAAATGAACTCGACGTGGTTGTTCTTTGTACTCCATAAAAGGATAGCTGTATGGTGATGGTTTTGAATTGTCATCGTGCGATCTTCGTTTGGTCGTGAACAGCATTCCTAACGGCTCCAACTGTACGACGCAAAAGGTTTCGGGCCGCAATACCCACCGAGTGGGAGCGACTGAGTCACACCATGACATTGTCAATGCCAGCCAAGAGGGGGCAGGGCAGGGGGTGGACGCTACCGACTAAGGAACCTGGTCAAGGAAGTTGTGAGAATGGGTAGGGAAATCCCATCGCGCTATTGCTTTCGGTGATAACAAAGGGATGGCAAGTGCATTACAGTGAATTCACGTAAGTGGGTTTGACGCCTGCGCGTGAGAGCGGTTCTGTTTATCCGTCGGAGCAGGCTGAGCCAAAAGCGCAATTCAGCTGGTCTGGCGGCCTCCCTGGTGAAAAACCAATGATGCCCCATGAGAACTGATGGGTTGAAATATCACCCCACTAATCTTCCCAAACAGCTCCGCTAAAAAAGCCGATGCCTGATGTCCTTAGCCACGCCTTCGGGTGGGCAGCGCCATCTGCCGAGAACATCGTCAGCGCCGGCATAAAAACCTGCGTTGACCTCCGCCTGGCGTCGATACACGGACGGCGGCGGTGGCCGGCGAGCCAGTCACACTCTGATTACGGTCAGATACCCGCGGGCGCATTACCACTCCGTCGCCATGGCAACCACTGCACACGGCCGCCACCAAAAAGTCGGCATCGATATCCCGACACGGGAATTGCAGACCACAAGCCAGAGCCGCATCCGAAACCACTGCCGGTGGGACTGACGGCGGGCTGGAAGCGGGGAGAACGATGGCGGGGGGGGGGGGGGGTTGCGCCACTTCCTGTGAGGCGAAATACGACGACCAAATTGTTTGTGTAGCAATATGATCGTCTGACGTGAGAGATCGGCAAAGACGACTATTGGAAGGCACGTCAGGCACCCACTAGCCAAGTTAGAAATATGGCTCAGCGGTCGATGCCTACATATTGTGGAATGCGTGCGCCCACCATCGTGCTTGACAAGCCCGAGGACTGGATCCTTGAGACATGGCAGACGCCCAAGTGCCTTGCAATGCAGCCCATACGTCTGCTTTTTGACTTTCTTGCTGCGGTCCGCCCTGACTGATTGTCTCGGACAGGTAGGCTGAGCCTCAGCCACGCGGTGTGGTCAACATTTCAACCAGTTATCTTCTTTGATTGCTGTCCTTCGAAATATCTTCGCATCTACAAGCATTCAACGTCCTGAGTGGACAAAACAAAACATTGAAACGCTTGCAGGTTGAAAAGATCATCACTGCACTGAACTGCATTGAAAAATTGATCAAAAACGTGCAAGCGGCGAAAGGCAAAACTCAGACAAAAAAAAGGCAGCGGAAAAAAGGAAGAGGGAAATACAAATAGCAGGAAAAGTAGAGAAACAAGAGAGAAAGAATGAGACGCGTTGAAAGGGGCATATAATAAGAAAGAAGCAAAGGCGACAGCAGGAACGAACACACGGGTGAAGGAAAAGCAGACAGACATAAAGAAAGAGACAAGGTAGAAGGGAAAGAGGGGGGGGAGTGAGTGAAAGAGGACCGTCAGCCGTCTTGTTCTATTCTGTTCAGCAAGACAGGACAACGCAAAAGCGTTACGAATTTTCCTGGTGGTGACAGGCTTTGTTCCCTCTATTTGGACATCGCCCTGGACTGGATACCCGGTTTAGAGCACGTCTCCTCTTCATCGACGCTGCTCGGCATTCGGAGCTACCAGCGCCATTCGCTCCACGCCACCAGTAGCCGAAAAGGAAGCAGACAGCTTGTCTAGCCTACGGAACTGGGGACATGACGTTGCCGCTTCCCACGGGGCCGTGAGGGAAGCAATGCTGCTCCGGCCGACGGCGCGGCGCGAGGAAGTAGAGCTGTTTCACCCGGCGGCGGCCGAGCGGACGGCAATCGTGATCACTCCGGCGGAACTGACGACCGAACAGTCGTGTTCATTCCAGGATTAGCGAAGCGGAGGGAATCTCATTCCGTCCGGCATCAGTCAAGCGGGAGCAGTTTCCGACAATGGCCGCAACTGGGCGTCGGCGTTCCTCGACACCCACGGCATGACTTCTGCACCGTCGGCGGTCGACCGAGTTCAGACGTCTCATCCGCGCCGGCGAGCTTCACACAAAGCTCCTCAAGCCAGGGGGAGAGGGAGAGGACGAGAGCAGCCTGTCCCTCAGACCATCAAGTCCTCAGCTATTCCGGAGAGGTCCGTATTTAAAAGCGGCAGCCGCCAAATTGGGACGTTACCTGACAGGTGCCAGCCGGGTGAGCGGCGCCGGCGCCGGCGCCGGCGGCGGCGGCGGCTCTCGCCGTTTAATCACGCCGCGGTTGTGCCGGCCGCAGCGGTGTCGGCCTCAAACGGAGCCCAGCCGTCACCTCGTCAAGACCGACGGCCCCACAGTCGAGATCGACGCCAGTGAAGCCTGTCAGTTGCGGAAGGGGCCGCAAGGGGCGGGGGTGCGGTGGGTCAGACCCGTGGGTCGGATGTTTGAGTGCATCGTAACAGCATTGCTGTGAAGTGAGTTGGCGGTAAAGGGAGTGGGACACCGTAACAGCACTGCTGAGTAGTGAGCTAGCGGTAAAGGGAGCGGGACACCGTAACATCACTGCTGAGTAGTGAGCTGGCGGTAAGGGTGGCGGGACGTCGTAACAGCGCTGCTGAGTAGTGAGCTAGCGGTAAGGGTGGCGGGACGTCGTAACAGCACTGCTGAGTAGTGAGCTGCCGGTAAGGGTAGCGGGACACCGTAACAGCACTGCTGAGTAGTGAGCTGCCGGTAAAGGGAGCGACACACCGTAACAGCACTGCTGAGTAGTGAGCTGGCGGTAAGGGTAGCGGGACGTCGTAACAGCACTGCTGAGTAGTGAGCTGCCGGTAAGGGGAGAGGGACACCGTAATAGCACTGCTGAGTAGTGAGCTGGCGGTAAGGGGAGCAGGACGTCGCGTAACGTCAATTATTTCTAAAACATTCTATCCAGAACTGTGCTGTCAAGCCACCTCGGCAATATGTACATGGGCATGTCGATCCGCAATAAACGTAGCGGGTCGGAGCAAACGGAGTCGAGTGATTTGTCAATTACACAACACAATATATTACATACAGACATAAACTACGTCAGCAGAGATGAAAGCGATAGCCTCCGGCTTCAAACAATTCCGTTTTTTGTCGTGTATGGTATAAATCCAAGCCATGCTATATTGTGTACTGTGTAAACCAATTGCTTGGTTATATATCACTCTTGATATTTAAGTCTCCAGTACCTGTTATAGGTTGCTTTGGTTCTCCGTCCTGTCATACCCCCCCCCCCCCCCCCCCATTCCTTTAAAGGGTGTTTGTATTTCGCGCCGGTACCAGTGTCTGTCGTAGCAGTGTCTGCCCCTGTGCCAGCGCCCATCCCGGTACCAGTATCTGTCCCGGTAGCAGTATACGTCCCGGTACCAGTGTCTGTCGTAGCAGTGTCTGCCCCTGTGCCAGCGCCCATCCCGGTACCAGTATCTGTCCCGGTAGCAGTATACGTCCCGGTACCAGTGTCCGTTCCAGTACTGTCCTGACACTAGCGTACCACTGACAATCCCGGGTATCTAGCACCAGTCAATCTGTCCTTGTCGAGTACTTCCACTGCTGACCCCGGACCCCCCCCCCCCTTCCCCTTCCCGCGTCTCTTCCGGTTCATTTGATTCCCGGCTTCTAATGGTGTGCTCCATCGCCACAGCAGACCCGACCTAAGTGATTCGTGTGAGTCATTGTCTCCATCCAGTATCATAGTTTGTCTCGCAGTTGCGTATCTTTCCTTCATTGGCCGAGTGGCCCGAGTGTTATGGTAATTAAATGGGCATCGCACCGACAAGAATGGCGGAGGGCACCAACTGATGAACTGCGGGGCGGAGGGGACAGTCCGAGGAGGAGGGCCGCTTCCCCTGGCCAGCAGACGCGGCCCCACGCCATCCATCGGGGTTGTCTGGCTGTGACAATACGCGCCGACACACCACTTAAGGACCCCGGGGCCACGAAACAAAGCGGCGAGCCACCCTCAGCAGAGAAGACAGCGCACCCTTACACCACTCTGCATTATTTCACCCGGCGAAATGCTGAGTGCACGGTTTCCGTCGTGTGATAGTTATTACTTACATGGTGTTGAGTGCATGAGTGTGGGTCCATAACATGACGTAATCACATAATGTAAAATACATTAGCCGCCCATCGTGAGTGGTGGGCAACGGTGAAGAGCCGGGGACCCAACGCTGGCTGTTCTGCATTGGTTTGCACTGCTGCCGATAACAACTGCTGGCTTGTGAGGCAGCAGTGAAGAGCCGGAGGCCCGGCGCTGGCTGTTCTGCATCGGTTTTCCTTGCTACTGACAGCAAGTGCTGACTTATGAGCGCCAGCTCATCACCCGGCAGTCACGGAGGCACGCAGTCATCGATCACCGCGCGGTCACGAGTCCTCCCCGTACGGTCGGGGGCCGAGATGCCAAGCGCAATCACTGACGTGAAGGACAATGGAATCGTATGAACGCCGCAAAAGTTTGGTCGTTTGAGTGCTGGTCCGACATGTTTTGATGCAGGAGCCGCGCGGAAGTTGTCTCAAACGGCCGATGTTCGGCGGTTCTGAACGGTTCGTCGGCGCCGATTTCGACCAGAGAATCGCCAAAGTTGCCGTCACATCCGCCGCCTAATCACATCATCAATCAATCCGTTGTTTTGCAGTTCATCTAACTACGTTGTTGACGCCACAGTTAAGTTAGGCATTATCGGCTGGCGGGATTGATGCTGAAATATGATGCCGGGATTTTCAGCTTAGTTCGGTAATACAATCCGATAAAACCGGGAAGTTTATTATTACATCACTCTGTAGCTGAGATGTATTAGATCCTTTATCGACGCGAGGACCATCATTGATTAGCATTGATCCCAGCTATATGTGACACAGAGGAACGTATGTTTTTTCAGCTTCAGCGCAACTGAACCAACTTTGCCATGTTCATCATTTGCTAACGCTACAAAGCAGCTGCTGCATCCAAAAGCTTTACACGCAGGATCCTTTTGTGGGTGAGCAACGAGCGATGAGCAAACGAAAAGCAGCGACGTGATAATAGAAGCATCGCCTCGCAGTACGAGCGTGGTGATTTCAGTACGCAAGGTTCACGAGTATCATCCGCAAGGTTCACGTCCGCAAGGTTCACGAGTATCATCCCGTATGCATGCACCCCGCAGCCTCTGTGAGCACATGCTAGAGATCGGTTGCTTGTTTCACAGCTGTCGCGAGGAACATGATGCCAATGCAGTGTTTGATGATCAGCTGATCGCAGTTTACTTTTATCTTTATAAAAAAGGAAAATGAGCGCAAAGTAAAATGTTGTATCCGAACCGTAGGTATTTCTAAAAAATATTTCATTAGTACAGCAGACAGCTTAAGATATGGTTCAAAACGCTTTTGAAATTGTATCCTATGGCGTGCTAAAATATCATCCAGACCTCGCTGAGTCAAAAAAAATATGTTGAGTAAATATTTCAATGAGCATTTACACGTACAAAATGCACCGCGAACACTGGCATAGCGAGATTAATAACAAACACAGCCCAGGACCCTTAACATTGGCATGTCGAAAAGGACGGATGAAACTTATAGGCAGGTCAGGCCTTGACACTGAGTGACACTGCCATGTCAACAAACAGGCCAAGCCATTGAGTTACTTCTTAACCCTGGTCTCTCCTTACGGACAAAAAAGGACTCTGGCATTTTGCGGTCAGGATGTTTCCGTGTAGGTTGATGATGTTTGATTCCAGAGGCAGGCCATGTATCCATGACAAAGGAGCATCGCCATACCGCCCCGAAGGTGGTGTTCTAGTGTATTCTTCCAAGTCTTATAAATATGTTTCTAAAATGTTCATTGAAGCATAGTTTGATAGGGCGCTCGGTTTCTTCTGACGAAATGACAGGTTGAACCATGCACAAGTCGCATTTCATACGGTGCACTAGGCTCTGTGTCGTTCATTTTCCTGACAGCCCGCGCATACTGCCGTGTAAGCCTGTACACCTAGCGGACTAATTGAATTCGTCTGGGTACACTCGTCACAAACACAAACTTTCCCCGGTAAACCGCTGTGCTCTCGAATATCCGGGTTAAAGGCAGCGGCTCAAAGATCCGATGGTACTGCCACCTATTGGTTACACTTGCGAAACGATGTCGTTACACACACAGCCGCTAGGGCGCAGAGCTCCGCGTCCTTTTCATTCCGTCGCCATGCCAGATCCCGACCGCTCACCTCGTCGGCCAGACCGCATGCAATGCAACTGGCGTCATTCCGCGACAGCGATATCTGGATGCATCGCCTGGTCGACACCACTGTCCACCGTTGTTAGCGAACTGTAGAATGTCCTAGCCATTTCAGCAATGCTACGACGGAGATCACATGCCGGGCCAATTGTATTTAAAGTGATAAAATTGTAGCGCTGAGGGCTCTGCTCAGCCGGAGTGTCACGTTTTCAAGAAACCGGCATCTTTGCAACCACTGATTGCGGCTCCATGCGCTTTTCAGGGACAATAACCACAATTCTCTGGAGGCCATTCTGCATATCTGCCTTCAGGTGAAGGCACTAGTATACAAACTGTTAAATCAGACGTTATTTTACTGTAAAGGAAGTACCGCATTGTTCGACAGATCAAAAATACAATTTTCAGCTGGAAAAATGCATAGTACAGAGCGAGACCGAGCCCAATCCCTCGTCGTCGCAACGACACGGAAACAGCACCGTTTGACGGAGAGGGGAACGGGTCATCAATTTGCCGCATGTCCGGGTTGACGTGAGCAGTCTGCCACCCACGTGCCAGCATAACCCGTGGATCCGCCAATACGGAACAAACGTCGGGGATACTGATGTCAGATCTCGGCGACCAAAGCAGATAAGCAAACCTAGAGACAACTGCGTAGTGTTCGAGAATGCAGGGTCCGTAGATCACTAGGCGGTCTCAACGCCGCGCCACCCTTGGGCACGTTGACGGGGAGACGGCCAACGTCACCTTGCTCAAAACCGGCCCCGAAATAATCTCACTGCGGCCGAAATCGAGACGGACACTGAGCCTGGTCGGGCCCGGATACACATGCCGGCAGCTAATTCTGACGCATGGAATGTGGTTGAGCGCAAAAAGAGGTTGAGATCCGTGAAAAACAAAAAAAAATGCCTCAAAATCCTCATGACTGTGTCATGAGTTGGCGCCGACAACAGCACATCTCGTTGAGCGAAGTTTGAAATCATGTTTTTATCTTCGTTAGTCAAACAGCTGCAGCCGGCGTGCTCCTCTGCCTCCTGGATCCAGTCCGGCGGGTGGTGGCCCGGGTAGGTTCGGAACGCAGTGACACGTCGGCTTGATTCCGGCGGAGACACCGACATTTCCGGACAGGGAGCGTTGCGTTCACCATGGACAGCCCGACCACGGCCCGACGGTCTGCTAAAGCCCCCTCTTCCGCTGCTGTCGCGACACCGGCAACGGAGCCGCCCGATCTCAGGGACGCTGGCGACGGCGTCACCAAGCGAGAGAACCCCCTCAGCTCGGAGCCGTGCTTGGCTCCGTCTAGCGATCCGCCGCGGCACACAGGGACAGGCTGGTGGAGAGACTGGACGTCCGAGCCGCCGCGGCACACAGGGACAGGCTGGTGGAGAGACTGGACGTCCGAGCCGCCGCGGCACACAGGGACAGGCTGGTGGAGAGACTGGACGTCCGAGCCGCCGCGGCACACAGGGACAGGCTGGTGGAGAGACTGGACGTCCGAGCGTTACCGGGCGGTGGCCCCAGCCGGCGTCCGGCGGAGGGTTCTAGGGACGCCATGAGGCGCCCTCACGCATGCGCGCTGAAGTGCGGATATCGTAGACTCATCAGCGCATTAATGTCAACCAATGCCAGCTACAAACCGTACCTACAGCTGTCGCGCAGGACGTTGGTTAGGCAGCCTAGGGCCTACTTTAAGGCACTTGTATACAAACCGTTAAATCAGACGTTGTTTTACTGCAATGGAAGCATCGTGCAGCCAGAGTTCTCTAACATACGTGGTTTATGTCAGCGTACTTATTGCTTAAAAGCAAATCGCATACGTTTAGCCAATTACAAAATATAAGAGGCCACTTTTCGGGACTGGACGTGATGCTTTAAAGGACCACCGTAATGCCTCGATGGAGACTGTCCCGCACGTCCCTCCGCTCGGGTGACCAGACGTCCGGCAGTTGCGCCACAAGGCCGCCGCAGCTCGACCCGGCGTCCTGGCCCCACGCAGCTCGTAAAGAGGCGACTTCAAGCGACGAACGCTCTGGCCCCCCGCAGCTCGTGAAGAGGCGACTTCAAGCGACGACGCTCACCAGCGGGATCGGACCGGCTCATTTCCAACCAGCACGCGCGGCGACCCAGCCTCTTAGGCGGTGACACTTCTTATTGCAGACTAATGGGCTTTGGGTTGGGAAGTTCGCCAGTTTTCCAAGCGGCTGTCTGAGAAAACTCGGCTCTTTTTAGGCACGGAGCATAAAAATATGCTTACATTTGACAAGGAAAGATTTTTCTTCAGGCGTAAAGTACGTCAGTACGCTTCTTCGTCCAAAACATGCACAAAGGTATGACGCATACCCTGAAATCCCTGCAGGATTAAAATACGCGTGCCACAACGCGAACGTCACTCCAAATAAAAATGAAAGTGCCGTTATTCCCATCTCAAGACGGAAACAATTAAAATGTTTGCGTCTGGCCCCCCTAATTAAACTACGCGCCACGTCCATTGGTGGCAGCTGCCGGCTGCCGGTACGCATCAGTTCCAGGCCTGCCTCACTGCCGTCACCTCGCCCACGGGGCAGGCCCTCCCTCCTAATCACCGGCGCATTAACATTTCAGGCGTAGCCGCGCATAGCTATGCATGTGATGGCCGAGCATAATGGCAGAGGCATCGGTCATCAATTATACACGGCCAGGAGCGCGGTTAGCGAGCGTGGCAGACCGGTGTTCGGGTTTGAGGCCCGTGGGGTCCAGACCAAGGGTCGGCGGCGCACGCTCTCAGGTCCAGCCCGGCCCTGACACTGCTCGGGGACAGCCCGCTCTGCCGGCAGCCAGCGTGTCCGCGCGCGGGTAGCACCGCCTGAGGATAGACGAGACCGGCGAGGCGCCCACAGCGGGCCAGCCCACTTTCAACACCAGCTCTTAAACTTAACATCAGTTGGTTAACTCAGCATTACCGGCTCCAGAATGATCCCAAACCAAGGGCCTCGGCCTGCATGATCTGGCGACGGCCGGCCGGCCACGTTTTTCACTACAGCGGTAGGCGGGGGGGGGGGGGGCCTCCCGGTCCGTGGAGGCCGACATCCGACCTCAATTAGCCCGCGGCTTAATACGCGCTGGGAATCCGGTGGCGCCCCTGGCGAGACATCGGACAGCGCGGATGTCCACCGGGCATGAGGGGTCGGGAGGAGGAGGGTCCAGCCCTGGCCCAGCTGGGGACGAGCTCCAACACCGCGCGCCGGGCCCACTGGACCGCTGGGCGTGCTCACGCGGTGACGACAGTGTGCGAGGCTGGCAGGTTGTCATGGCACATATGGTTTGTCCGAATTGTGGATAGCACATCGGCGTGGCAGAATCCCACGAGGCGGAGCATCATGATGTGCCGCATGGACAACAGGCGTCCGGCGATGTCTGCTCTTAACTCGACCGCACGTTAGACACCAGATAAGCAAGGAAAGGAAAACGCGGGGGTTACCCACATGGCGCTATCATGTCTGACACATACTCAGAGAGCGATGAAGAGCTTGGCATGCATAAGCCCAGCCCTGATCCACGCAAAGGCTAGAAGGGCGGAAACTTCATGGCACTCAGTGTTTGCCGAGGCCCTGGTCTCCAACAGATAGCGTTTCGCGGGAGCAAACATCAACCCCGCCCCTGCTTCACCAGCTGAAGGTCTGTCTGCCTCAGTGAAGCCTCTGCTAGCAAAGGACTTCATCAAAGCAAGGAGACGCCTTCACCCGAGCTCGGATATTACACACGGTCTTTTCAATTTTCAAGAGGCGCCGGTCGACCTGCAGCCTGTCTCCTTATCCCCGACGGACTCGGATCGCCGTGCCCTAACGTTCTTCCGGCCGGAAGGCGCGGAATGACGGCAGAGTATGAAGCTCCTGCCAACTGTGACGGCGACTTCGCTTCCGTGCAGCCTTCGCCGAGATCGCCAGCTGATAATGGACTGATGTCCGTCGGCCGTTTCACAAGAAACGCTTCCTGGAACCCGTCACAGTCCAAAACTTCATCCCGTCGCGTGCACGAAAATCTGATTCGCAGGAAATTTGCAGCGCGCCAAGAGAGTGGCGCGCTCCGCACGCGTTTTGCCGGCCGCTGAGCAGAGGGGCCACGTCAGCTGTTCGCCGGCCGCTGAGCAGAGGGGCCACGTCAGCTGTTCGCCGGCCGCTGAGCAGAGGGGCCACGTCAGCTGTTCGCCGGCCGCTGAGCAGAGGGGCCACGTCAGCTGTTTGCCGGCCGCTGAGCAGAGGGGCCACGTCAGCAAACTCACGCGCCAGCGCTGTGCAACACGCAGAGGGTTGTAAGGCGCAGGTCTGGCGGCGTGGAGCTGCGCAGTCTGTGTGCACAGGTGAGCTTGCTGCTGGGGTAGATATCAACACCGAGAGGCGTTGATGATACAGGTCAGACAACCCCTGCCGTGTCCATGTTCGCCTGTTGGTCATCGGTCGGCTCTTTATCCGACTCCCACAGTCAGTCCGAAAATGTGCACGTGCAATGTGCCGAAAATGCGAAACTGTGCTGAAATGTTGATAGCGACGTTTGCCTCGCCTTGTCGCCTTGCCCCGAACCCAGTCCACGCTCTTAACTGGCTGGATGCAAAAGGAAAAGAGAAAAGTTTCTTGAGCGTTTTTCTAGTCGCTTGTAACCATTGTGGTAACAATATGACCTGACACAATAAGACGTTGTTCGTAAATAAAGCTCCTTAATGGTGTAATACCTGTAATACCTCTGTGATCTCTGATGACTCTGCCTCTGGAAGAAAATGTCTCCCATGAGGCACTATGCCGCTGGCAGTGTCTTGACTCTACTACAAAGCTACAAGGAAGTTATGTGCTCTGAATCAAACCATTTCGAACAAGACAGGACGCCGGCCATCTCAGAAGCGCTCTGCTTCTTCGGAAAAGAGAGTTTTGATGGCGTAACTTCTTCCAATTGATAATGATTTTCTGTCAAACCGCTTGTCAAGCCAAACTTTCAAGAAGTTTGTAACTCGGAATGTGTCTGGAACCGCCAGTTCCATATTTGTCCAACTTTCAGATAATCGTTGGAGCCACACCAGTGCAAATAGACGTTAAAAACTCCTTACAGCTTTCTCAAGTATTCTCTGCCGCACATAAAAGTACGTAGACGTTTCAATCGACTTTATATTTTTGTCCAGTATGCACCCACATTTTTTTGGAACAGACGGTCATTTCATTTCCATTTCTTTAAACGGAGTGCTCCATATTTGTATGAGGTTTTGAACTGAAATAGCCATCTTGAGGATCACTTGGTGCCGTTCACAGTCCTGTCCTTAAGACCTAAGCCCTCCTCGTTCTAAAGTACACATTCGCGAAGATGTACAGACTGGTTCGGGAAGGCTATTTCAAAATCACCCAGGCATCTATGACGTCATAATAACGTCATTCAAATCGTGCCATTCCATTGGCCATGCGACAACCAAGGCCAGTAAAGTATAAAGGTCAAGTTGTTCATATCCGCTGTTCGTGAGCACGATTTCCAGATTTGGCGGCCATCAATTGGCTCTCAATCGATGTTGTCCAAGGTAAGATGACAAAATCAAACAACGACGTACGGGGGAGCATATTTGCGAAGTAGAAAAATTATGTTGTGTGCAGCAGCATTTTCCACTTAATAGTATACAAATAGTTATAAGTGAGCTTATTTCATCCTATCTGATGTTTGCTTCAATATCTTCAACTGTAAAGCATTCCCTTTAAACCAAAGCGAAACAGTTTTCTCGTTATAGCATCCACTGCGATCGTGTTTAGATGATGTTACTGGTTCACCAGCCAGGTGCAGGGGAATTTGTTCAGTGTTCACGTCAGTTTGTTATTATTCGAGCCCCCGGCCGCCCTCAATGCGATGTGGACACGAAGCGGCTGACGACAATGACGACAACGGCGACCGTTTTGGGATTAATAGCGTTAGCATCCTTCGTCAACGAGTCAGGCTACCATTTCACGCTGCGCTTATGCGGCACATCCGACCGACGTGGCGTCAGCGAATTCTGCGCCCAGTTCAGACCGCATCATACTCATCATGTCGGGCACGCTCCGGTTCTGCCCAACCTGCCGACGCGGCACAATAAACTAATTAGCATTCTGTCGATGCGGACGCGGGCCGGCCTGATACCGTCGGAGCCATCGACGCCCGGTCCATCAGCGCCCCACCCACCCCTCATATCACGGCGCAGACAATGCCGGCGTGGCCGCGGTCATTTATTATTTAGCGGTCATCTTGGAGCCGATAACAAGTTGCACCATGGGCGGGCTTATCCTGTTCCGCTCCGGCGAAGCCAACTAAAGAAGATTAAAATGCCTTCATCGCCGCTGGGGCATCAAACGGACACTTCCTCGGCTCGCGGCAGTTGTTGCGCGCCCGGAGGATCCCGTTGCCCGCTCAGTTATCCCAGAAGCGTGTTCGGCCGATCCTTGGCCAGAAGAGCGTGTCGCTGCATCCTCACCTTGATGAAAAGCTCCCGGCGTTCACAGAGCGCCTTCCACTCGGCCGCTCCTTTGTCCGCCCCAACACCGAGGCCTTTCACTCGACGGCCGGGATGGGACGCTCGTCACCAGTGGCGTCCTAGCGCGCACTCAGTCGGATCGCGCCCGGGCAGGCTCGCACCGAGACCAGACGCTCGGGTTCAGCGTGTCCGGCACGCGTCGGGCGCAGTGGGGCCGGGTAGGTGTCAGGCCGACGTCCACAGGTCGAAGTCCACAGTCAGTGCAGCCGCCGGGCACAGGACCGTCTCGGCAGTGAGCCAACGAGCCTGCGAAACAAAGGCCTTCGCGTCACGGCGGGGCAAGTGGCGGCACATTGCAGCGGGCAGGGCCTTCAAGCGGCGGGGGGACGGCGCACCGCTGGGGCCGGGCACGGCAACCGTCTGAGGCGGGTGTGTGTGCCGCAAACGGGCATCCCCGTCGTCAACGACTATAGGTGGAAAAGACAGATACGTGTTCTGTTATGTCGGCCCAAGACTTTTCATTGTGAAATATCATGTCATTTCACCAGATTCCACACTAAATATGTCATTTGGTTCCAGACGACCAGCGGCTCCACTAGTGGCTCCAGCTTATGTCATCGAACGTCAGAACTCCAAACTGCTCGGCACAGTTGTGTGACTGGAATGGAAAGGTGAATACTTAGCAACAGGATGGTATCTGTCCAGTGCAATCAAACGTTATCTAATCCATTACGGAAGAGTACCAGGCAAAGACGTGATTAAGTTGAGATGAGCCCAGAGGGTAAGGCAGTATCTGCCTAATGAAATCGTTTAATCCACTGCGTGAGAAACCCAGGCAAAGGGATAACTAGCTTGATATAAGCCCAGAGGATCAACCAGAAACAATACTTCAACAAAAGGATATTCTGGTTACGCTGAGAGCAAATCAGAATGCGGAGAATTTCCTGCACGGTCTTGGGCCCCTCATTGATGCACGGTCTTGGGTCCCTCATTGATGTAACCATTTGGTGTTCCCATAAACCCGACACCGGCGACGTTCGGTAACTTAAAGCCAGCTACAAACTGATATCGGGTGGTCCGGACCACCCATGGCCCTGCCCGCTGGTCTGGCCCCAGCGAACCACACTCCACGTAAAAGGTAGAGACAGCGGCGGTGGCGCGTACAATTATGCATTCTGTGACATGGGAACCGTAACCAGAGCATGCGGTGGTGCGCTGTTTTAATCTGCGGTCAGCGCAGCGATTTGATGCTACGCCGGCACTATTGATGAGGAGCTCTGTTCATCCAGCGTTGGTTTCTGCCAGCAGATGCGTTGCACGGTGCATCTGCCGCCCCGACGTTAGAAGTGTTTGCGTCGTCGCGTTCATTGCTGGACTGTCGGGAGCGGGCCCGTATGGTGAGGCAAGGAAGTTGCTTCAGAAAAAGTATGCAGTCTGAGAGGACAGAGAAGATGTGTGCCGCACGTTCAGTTTGGTGAACGGTCACATTTGCGGCGACTTGTCAAAATATCATATAAAGATAACAAGCAGTAACTCTAGAGTTTGTTCGGCTACGTTTGTACCGAAGGCAGATGTTAATCACCGTTCAGTTGGAAATCACATAACACCATATGGGGCGAAAGATGAATAGACAATTGAAAATGCATTTCAGCGTTTACTGAGAATACTCAGCGAGAACAGCCTATCTCGCCTTCGTGAGTTGATGAATTCTCGTTACCATACCATAAGCCGTCCACATAACCAATCAAATATACCGTACAGGCGGGCATTCATACCATGCAACAGCACAACGTGCCGAGCAGAACTCCAATCACCGATGGTACTCAAGTCTTGACGCAGCCTGTTGGCGTGCGGCCACATACTCGGCCCCGTCAATTGCTGCGCGATCAACGCGTGTGTATCCAGCTGTCGCGCTCAAACACGCCATCTGCGCCGGCGGCACTCATCCCGTCCCGCGCCCGCAATCTCGCTCCGGGCCCGCGTCCCTCTCTGGGACGTCCGTCCCCGGTCCACCCGGCGGTCGGGACACCCCGCCGCGGTATCCCCATCCGTCATGCGTCACGCGCGTGACGGATGCGGTGCGCCGCGGCGGTCGGGGCCGGCGGCCGAGCGCCGGCGCGGCGCCGAAGCCCGTGTGACAGATGCCGGCTGACCGGCAGCTCGGGCCGACTGTCAGCGTGACGGATCGGGCGCGTCAGCGGGCCGCGCCGCGCCGCCGAGCGGGAACCCGGCCGAGGCCTGAGAGAGGCTCCATGGAGGCCCGATGGAAGCCCGGTGGAGGTTCGTGCACAGCGCAGCTGTGGCTCGTGAAGCCGCCGAGAGCGAGGCACGCGGACTGGTGCAGTGCCGGCGTCGACTATCGGAATACAGGGGTTACAGGGGTACAGAACTTATGGGTTTAATGGAGTGATTTTAAAAATGTACGAGGGCACGGAGATGGCAATGGAGGGAAGCAGAAGAAGGCAGGGATAAGAGAGAGGGTGAGAGGGAGGGGAGAGAGAGAGCGGAGAGAAAGAGAGCGGAGAGAAAGAGAGAGAGAGAGAGAGAGAGAGAGGGGGGGGGGGAGGAGCAAAAGAATAAACGTCATTCGGCAAAGCCCAACACCGCGCGCACTGATAGTGTTTTTGCAGCCTTGGCATGTTGGTGCAATCAGTATTCTACAAGAAGAATATTGGGCGGGTGAGCTGCGCGAACAAAACACAGGGCGCGGCCGCTCGCCAATGATACGGCCGCTAATAGCATTTTCCATTGGCGACCGGCGCGGCCCTGTGGGGAGGCCAGGGCCAGACAGAAGGGGGGCGGGTAGGCTGGGGGGCCGCTTTGTTTGGGACAGCCGCTTGGCGCGCAAACTGTTTGAAGCTTGTGAACTCGGCGGGGGTCAGCGGCCATGATCGGGAAAACCTTGGTCGGTGGGCGAGGCGTGCTGCCCGACGGGGGGCTCAATGTGCTCCGACGCGACTAGTGCATGCATCATTGCATAAGGCCCGTCTTTTGACCAAATGGGATCGCTGATGATAACCTTTGTACTGCCAGCGACGCAGGGATGCACTTCATCATCAATGACGACGTATCTATTTGATTTTCTTTGAAGAGTGTATCCGTGAAATTTCGTAACTTTCTTTTAACAAGCCCACACCATTACCCGGTGTTTGTGCTTAATTTGCACTTTGTTTGCTATCAATTTCAACGCGAAGCGTAATTTCAACGGAGGCTATTAAGTGAACGCATGAAAGCACAATAATTTCAGACGGAGATGTCACGGGTTTGCATCATTCAACTTAAAACCTGTTCTTTTGTGATGAGCGCATCTGCCACGATTGTTTTCTCTGGTGTCCGTGATACTTACAGCGGTAGGATGACGGCAGAAATGCTAAGCACGAGACTATAACTCGCACCCCCTCTGAAGCTTTCCTTCTCTCTCTCTCTCTCTCTCTCTCTCTCTCTCTCTCTCTCTCTCTCTCTCTCTCTCTCTCTCTCTCTCTCTCTCTCTCTCTCTCTCTTTCTCTCTCTCTCTGGCACTACCGCCCCGTCTCCGTCGCCGCTAGTTTTCGCGCCCAAGGGCGATCCATCAGGGGACCGGCTGCGGACGGACATTGCCACTCGCCGGCTCAAGTGACGCCTCTGTTAGCCCCCAAAGGTGGCGGTCCGATATGTCACAGCACGGCGCCTGGCCGCAACAGCCGTGTCCCTCTACACAGCGCCCATTCGTCATCGGCGCGATCAAGTGACGTCATTGGTAGGGAGATCTCTATCAGAGGCAACGCAGAGCAGCGGAGGCCTCAACACGGCACCAGTGCGCAATGCACCACGAGGCGACCCGCGTTATAGACTCTCACCGCTGTCTAATGGGAAATGGCTGTTGTCGACGCGTGGACAACAATTTGAAAGCGTGCGCATTGAGCACGTCTCCCCTCACACCAGCCATGTAGTCCCGGAGCGCTGATCCCCCGCGACGCCAGACTCGCGCCTCACACGGCAACAGACCCGGCCGTCCAGACCACTCCAGCCCGGTAGATCTGTTAATCCTCCCCGCAGACCGGCGGCGCGGGCGGCGCCCGACGAGGAGATGGTGCGCTTGCGACGACGGCCCCATGCATCACTGATAGCCGCATATGCGTCTGGCCGTGGCCGCCCCTCGCCGCGGCTGCGATAGCTGACGGTCGGGCATTCTTGCTCGGTGCGCCGGTGATGGATGCTGCGCGGCGAGCGTCGTCAGCGGCTCGCCTCGAGAACCGCGCGGCGACCGATGGCGTCCGCCACTCTGGCCGCCGCCAGCCGCCTTTGTCTCGTGTCGCGCGCGCGCGCGCGGAGGTAGCCGTGGGGGCGATCGGCGCTGTCCGCCGGACGAGGTGGCCGCGTCACACTGAGATCTGCAGGGAAGCCTGCAGCGGCCGCCGCAGCACGGCCGGCTTATGGCGGCCGAATGGCTCGTAAAGCCGGCCAGATCGCTTAACGACAATTACTCTCCCGCTAGCGGGCATAACGCGAGGTTTTGTAGAAACAAAGCGCAGCTGTTGGTATCGATCGCCGCTGACCGGCGACCGTTCCGGGAAGCTTCGGTCTTGGCCGGCTCGGGGGTCCCTCCCGCCACAAGAATGGCGATTAGCTCATGCATATCCTTCTCACGAGAGCTTGTATCAGAACAGGGCGCCTTTAAACTAATTCGACGCACCAGATCAGTCTCACACAGAGGAACATCCTCGAGGCCTCGGGACGTATCTCGATCATGAAGACAACTTTCCCTGTCCTCTAGACCAAATATTGCCAACTTCCCTGTCCTCCAGACCCAGAATCGCCTCCCAGAGATCCCACACAAAGCGTGTTCACCTTCTCCAGACTGTGGCACCGTCTCCTCTCCGAACGGAGCCAGCCACTCCCTCCAGCCCGGCCTGGGACGCGATGACGGTCTGTTCGCCCGTCCGCCTCCGCTGATGAGGCCGCCTGATGAGCAGCGCCTATCGGCACCGTGTGCGCGTCCGCAGGCGATAACGCCTGCGGCGATCGTAAACAGCCGACCGCGTTCGACCCCGGCCCGTCCGCACCGGCCCCGCGCCCCGGGGGCCGGCAACGCCCGGCGGCGACTCGGCGGCCGGTGGCCACTGGCCGAACTTCCAGACGGCCGCCAGCTGCTGCATTTTTCATCCGCACGATTCCCGAAAGTCAGCAAATCAATTCAACGGATTTGCTGTTTTCATTAAAAGCTTGCTAACTTCCCGTCATTGATTTCCTTCCGAAAACAGCTAAACCTAAATTCGGGCCCGCAGAAACCTGCGTAAGCGTAGTTCCGACGAAAGCGAAGGAAGCTGCCGATGGAAGGCGACCAATGTTCAGATCTGCCAGATAGCCGCCGTCCAATTCGGCTTTCAGTCCGGCGCAGACCAAGTTTTGGCGCGGCGTGTCCTCCCCGGCAGCCTGGTTCGATATTGTGGGCCCGTCGCCGGGCATTTTAAATCTGTTGACCGTCAATAAAGAGAAGCGAATGGCCGGCGCCGGTGGGAAATTGAAATGTCCGGGAGAGGAGAGCGAAATTGAAGTGTCAGCAAAGTACCTTTGAAACCTGAAACCGGATATTGATTGTGCGACGCAGTCCGGTTGTGTCTGCACGTAACCGACCGATAGGGAGCTCTCCGGGAGACATCTGGCTGCTTGGTTCTCCACAACCTATTCAAGCATTGCAGGGAATGGTATATAACAGAAAAGAAAGCTAGCTATTGGATCGTAATTATTTTGTTCTTTCCAGTACTAGAAAAGAGCACTTCAAAATATAAGTAATGATTTGAAAACCAGTCGGCTTTGTCACTTGATACCCATTGTTCCACAAATTCCTAAAATATCAAAAAATATATAGCCCGATATGAAGCGTTTGCAAACCCTCGAATATCACTTTAAAGCATGAAACATTTCAGAGCAATGCATGCATCAGATCTAACATGCACCGACGAGAACTGACCAGCAAACACGGGTATGTTTGCCCTGAACAAAGAGAGAAAGGAGAAGACCCAAAGATATCGAGTAAATATCGTTGAGCCTGGGTCCAGCCGATCGGTTTAACGTTATCGGTGAGCGGTATGTGGCTGTCACGGGATCCGAACCGCAAATAACCCATTTATCATCCAGGCCAAATGAATCAAAGAAATTACGCTTACACCAGTCACTACAGACAAGCACACACACATGCATTTAACAGCATGTGCATGTTTGCGCGCAAGGACTTGCACATATACACACGCACACATACACACGATGCCGGCGGTCACACAATGCCCGCTGGCAGTTTTATCATACCGAGCCACAAACGCAGCCGCTTGCCAAACGCTGCCTCTCCGCTGCCAGTCGGCCGGATTTCGATTCGCTCATCATTTCCGCTGTCGGAAAAGATTAGACAGCTTCGTCGATAGACTTGGTTTTTCGGCAGTTTATGTTATCGTATGAGGCGACTTTGATGCCTGCGCGGCGGACCGCTGCGCGCCTGCTAATAGGCTGCGAAAACCCTTATTGGCAATTTTCTGCGTCGAGTCGGCCTAGCCTCCTCGTTAAGAAAACACTGAACCCAGCACTTCCCTCCACGCCGTTATACTCTGGCGCAGTCTCAGCCGGCTAATGGCCCCACCACTCACTCCTTCCGCGGGGACCACCGCTGGAAGCTACACCAACTCGTCCATTCTCGCTGTCGCCGAGAGCATAAAAACCTGCCCCGCACACCGACTTCAAACCAACAAACATCTCGCACCAACAAACACCTCGCAAAAGAAGCGTCACGACCCGGTCGCTGATTAAGGCCGTGACGCTGACGTCCGTCTGGACCCGGGTCGGCTGTGCCCTGATCGACGACGGCGTGAGCAGCGAGCGGCGGCCGTCGGCGCCTTCGACCGCGTTCGCCCATTCCGTTCGGTACCGCTCCGCAATGCAGCCAGTGCTCGGCGGACTTTGCCGGGCTCCAACTCCCCGAGACGCAGCGCATCAATTAGAGATTACGCTCAACGTTAGTTTCGGAACTACTTACGCCGTCAGCTTCGGCGAGGGAACGCCGGCGGTGTCCGACGCAGTCCGTCGGTTTGTACTTCCGCGCAGGCATCACTCACCACCTCAGCTCAAATCGTGTTACGGTGCGTGAGCTTGCCGAAAGGGTAATGGTTGACACGTCTGCGTTGCGGGACGGTGCGACATAGACCCTGAGACCATTTTGACCAGGTGGCTGGTCGCGCATGACACGCGCCAACAGATACAGTAGCTGGTCATCGTCGTCCTGCTCTGACACAGCTTATCTGAAGTGCGGGTGGTTCGCGTCACTCGCGAGATGGTGTGGATGGTACGCGTCACTGCCCGATCCGCTACCGCCGGTATCCTTCTGTGCCCCCCCCCCCCCCCCCCGACCGCCTCCACCGTCACACGGGGCCATCCGCACCCACCCTGGCCACCGCGTGGGACCACCCCCGCCCGTCTCTCACCGCGTGGGACCACCCTCCAAGCTGGCGGTAAATCTCGGCGACGACCGCCGGCCCGGACAGCGTGAGCCCCGGGGCGGCCAGCTTGACCCGGGGTCGCACTGCAGGAGTGCCGAGCGAGGAAAGGCGCCCGCGATGTTCTGGGGAAGCGCCGCCGTCAAAGCGGTGCGTTCCCAGCGGCACTGATCCAGGGATGTGGCTGCGGCCACGGTGCTACAGCCATTGGCTGACACGACCGGTCCCAGTCCGACTGGGAGAACATGGCGAATTGCGGGGAACGAAAAGTGAGGAACGAGTGAAGTGCTGGTGTCAGTCCTCGACTAAACTGTGTAACAAAGAGCTGGTGGACGTTTTCCTTTCAACTGATGCAGCAGTGGCCGCCTACTGAGGGAGGGGAAGAATGCCTCCTTTCGAATGTCCTGGCAGATCTTTACCGCAAGCGGGCTTCTACTAACAAATCATTCATTTCGGTCCAGATTTATGAATTAGTCTGGCCTACGGACAGCTCACAAATTGCAATGAGTATGCTGGCGCCAGGATGCCTGCTCTTTGCCAGCGGGCCCTCTCGTTCCCTTGCTTAGTTCAGTGGTATAAGCAAATATTGCATGAAACATCATTTACGAAATGATAACCATTTTATCAGCAATGATGGATAGCTGTTTCATAAATAACAATTTAACCAAGCGCTGTGAGCTATTACGTGCCCGTGTAACATCAGTTACGAATTTGGACCCTGCATGTTCTGGTTCTAATTTGGTCGACGGCAGTACAAATGGTTTTCTGACGTCATTTCTGTGTTATGATAAGCACTAATATTTCAGCCGAGCCATTCGTTCATGGTATGAAAAGCGGGTTCCCGCAGGAACACGACCATACTGGCAGCTCTGTACAACCCACTCCATGATTGATGGGTTTAAGCTATCGAACCCACACATATGAACGAGGTTCGTGCGTTACCTTTCACGACACCCACCACAAAAAATCGCTTCAACCCCTCCCGCCGTTACAATCAGCACCTTACGTGCGTGCTGTCGTTTAGAAGTGAAAGCCCCGGCTGTGTGAGGGAGCGCCCCACTGTTGCCATGTGAGGGTGTCGGGGGGAGGGGCGTGTAAGGGGTGTCGGAGCGGGCAGGGGGAGTCGCGTGCGCGGGCCACATTCTGCCTGGTCTCAAGCGAGCCAGGTTACGCTTTACAGAGAGCCAGGCCTCCTGCGTCGCTGCTCGCCATCGCTTGCCGTCCCGCAATGGGGCGACGCGGAGGGCCGCCTCTCCCCCCCCCCCCCATCCCCGTCGACAATCGATGGGGAAGTTCTCCAAGCGAAACGCCGGCGACGGGGTGGCGCACGCCGATCTGATTTCTCGAATCCGGACACGGCCCGCACAAAGGGCGCCGTCGACGGCCGCCCGATGGCCTTATCGGGTCGGCACGATGTCACGGCAAGCTAACTCAATATTTTCTTTGTATCTTCCGGCCGAGGAGAAAAGAATTATGGGGTTCCAGCTCAGATGGAGGCGAAATGTGCGTTGAATGTTGGGGTTCCTTGATGGAAAGCCATGGCGCGGCCATTACGACGCAGCCGAAGTTTAGAGCCAGACAATTTCAAGTGGCGGAGCTAACCGAGCGGGAGTTTTGGTTTGTTTCTATGTTTGAGAGGCTTGCAATTGCAGGCTAGTGAATCGATTCATGAGGTACCGCGTGTGTGTTCCGTATAGGTTTTTAGGTGTACGCACCGGTAACTGGCCGCAGTTATTTGTTGACGATCACAATAGACTACCAGCCGATGCATACTAATCACGTGTTCAGGACTGCATACGCCTAAAGCACAATCTGTATTAACGTGCGATGCTCAGCTCTATAGCATACATGTCTGTGTTTAATTGACAGATTAAACGGCATGCCTCGTGCAATCAAACCTGCCACAGCTGAATGTTGATCCATTCCAAACCAATTATGCAGCACGGAATTAAAGCGTTGTGCAATTTAATAGCGCGCCTGTTCTGTTACGGCCAGCAGATTACTATGGATTTGCGACAGGGACACGACGATTATTGACTGCTCCGTCTGTAAAACGTCAATAACGTGACGATACAGGCGCCATTCTGTCGGGGATACACATGCCATGATTATAGGGATCTTTCCGATGTCCGATCCCGCTCGTCAATGACTCGGTCCAAACAGTTGATGCAAGATTACCCCTTGAATCTTCCATGTTGTAACCCAGCGGTGAGTGGTCCGCCGAGCGTGGAGTCCATGGCAGTCAGCTGTCCACCGTCCCCCGTCCACCGGGGGCAGTGGTGTACCACCGTCAGCAGCGGCCCACCGGCGCACCCCTACTGTCGACGCCAGGCCTGAAGCGCCCGCCCTCCAGCCGCCCACTTTAACGGCGTCTGTTTACCGGGCGGCCGGGGGGCGCAGGCGGGACATATTGGCGGCGGCCCGTAAGCCTGCGCTCCGGTTATTGCGCCCCGGCTCCTCTGGGCCCCACCGCCGCGAGCCCCGGGATCCGCCGCCCGCCCGGCCCCCGATCCGCTGTCAGATCCGCCGCCCGGGCTCAGCTGATAACCGGCCGGCGACTTCGGGGAATTTCATTATCCGCCGACCGGCGACGTGATAATTACGGACGGATGAGGCCTCAGCTCTGCCTGAGCGGCGGGCGCGCGGAGGCCGGCGCCAGTTCAGGTGCAGCCTGGCCTGCTCCCCGCGGAATAGGCCTCGCATTTGGTAGTGAGATGCGTATTGAAGAGAAGGTACGCCGCCCGTGGGGAGTTTTATGATGACACTAAAAAGAGGGCGCATTTTTCAATATCGAAGCTTATATCTAATTGAAACGTAAAATTTCTCCATGTCGGGGCGTCGAACATTGATGAGCAGCCATCCGCCCAGTCATGTAATTCATTCGGAAAATACCCGGATCAAAGGAGAGGAAATATGAAAGGCAGATGTGGCACCGATGTTTCATAAAGCCGGAGATATGATATTCAGCAGACGTGGAGTGCTTCACGGCTTCAGAATGCATGTCCTTATTCAGATGCATCCCATAGATTTGCGTAGGACGTGGTCGAAATGGCGCCTCATCGGGCCAATAAACTGACTAGAAACGTCAGCATAGCAGGCCTCAGCGACTTCAGAAAAGGAGGGGGAGGAGAAGGACGAGGATGAGGAGGGGGAGGAGCAGGAGGAGGAGGAGAGACAGGAATTGGAATGGAAAGAGGGTGAGAAGATCTGGAAAGAACAGATCATTTGAAAGATGAAAAAGGGCATAAGAAGTAGAGAGGTGGAGAGAAAGGGAAAGACGGACAGCGGGGAAGAGAGAGGAAGAGCAAGAGAGGGAGGGAGAAAGAGAGAGGAGAGGGAGGGGCAGAGAGAGAAGGAGAGCGAGAGAGGAGACGGAGAAAGAGAAAAGGGACAGAGAGAGAGAGAGAGACGGAAAGAGGGAGAGAGAGGGGGAGAGAGGGAGGGAGAGGGACAAGGAGATGGCTAGACTTTGGTTATCTTTGAAACGACACCGAGGCGAGTAATGCGTCCACCATAAAATGTGCCGTCGCCAAGATTGCCACGTAACCACCACGGTGAGATTCGGCTGTCGTCAAAGTATGCCATGAGGACCCCACCAGTTCGCCCGCCGACGACACCGCGACCAAACGACGCCTTAGGGGTTTGACTTCGAACTGCCACCGCTGCGGGTTTTACCGAAAAGGCCCCCGCCACCTCCCATACCCATCGCCGACCGTCTAGCCACAGCTGACCGAGGCCAGAGAGCCCCCACCGGCGCCCTCGACACGTCCTGCCCCGCAGCGGCGAAGGAGAGGCGAAGCGCGGCTGCGCGCGGCCGAGGCCGAGACCGAGGCCAGAGAGCCCCGACCGGCGCCCTCGACACGTCCTGCCCGGCAGCGGCGAAGGAGAGGCGAAGCGCGGCTGCGCGCGGCCGGAGTCGCGGCGCCCGACGTGGCGGCTCGTCCCAATCACCTCCATTCAGCGGAATTAGCATGACAATGGGGCGGCATGGCTGCAAGGGCGGCCGGCTGGCGGCGCCGGGCGCCCTAATGGCGCCGGACAGGTACAGAGAGCTACGAGCAGCCAGCGGAGTTACGGCCAGCTGGATCCGGCCAGTGACGCCCGGGGGCGCTGGTCGGCCCACACCGCACCGCACCGCACCGCACCGCACCGCGCCGCATCGCACCGACGCGACGGCGCGGCCGGGGCCATAGCACACGGCGAGATGGGGAGGCAGATAGGGGTGTGGGGGCAGTGGTCACGATAGTGGGCCGTCAGTACCAGTCACAGCATCCTCCAAATGGTGTCCGTGTTTTGAAGAGAGCACACTCAGGGCATGCCGGTTGTTGGTTTGGTTGTCGTCGTATTGGTTCGCTTGGTGTGGCGCTGGAGCATGGTTCGGGTCGAAGTACTTATTCGAGCTGCCATCTACAGCGACCCGTTCAGGGGCTGTGGTCGGCAGCCCGGTATGCCGGACGACGCTTAGTCCTGCGCCAGCCTCAACGCGCAGCGTACCGACGATACGGCCCCCCACCCCCCGGCCCCCGTGCGTGGCACCATCAATCACAGAGCAGACAACGGAGCGGGGCGGACGGTTCTGACTGCCGGCTCGGATCGCACCAAACACAAAACACGCGACGCGTGCCGCCGGTCGCGGCGCGGCGCTGCCCCGCCGGCTCCGTCGGGTTCCAGCGCCCGGGTGCTGCCCGGCACAAGCGGGCGGTGTTTTACGGGCCGAGGCCGAGGCCAAAGCAAACGAACCCGACGCTGCGGTCGTCCCAGACACAAAGCGCGCACACCAGCAGAGCGGCGCTATTTTCACGCGCGACCGGAGCACGGGGAGGCGGCGGCGGCGGGGCTGGCCGGCCGCCACACCGCGTTCGTCCACCCGCCGACGCCTTCGCTGTCGAGAGGGAACACTGTCCGCCGTCAGGGAGCACGGTGTCCGCTGTCAGGGAGCACAATGTCCGTGGTCACGCAGCATCGTCTTCCGCGGTCCGGATGTCTCCCATCGTTATTATCTCTGATCGGGAGTCTGCGGTTTTTCTTCGCCCCTCGTAGCACCCCACGTGCGGCGAGAGAGCACGCTCACAGTGAGACATGAGTGAACGCCCCTTCGGCGATCAGTGCAGGCTCCTAGCCATGCCTTCGGGAGCTCCGCACCACGTCAGCGCCTCACCGCCGGACGCGGAGAGGGAGCGAGCCGCGGACACGCAGCCGCGGCGGACGCGGCGCGACGGCGTGGACAGGTGGTGCAGCGACCTTCAGGAGCGTCCGTGGCCTATCTGACGGTCTGTGGGCGGGTGCCGCGGCCGGAGCGTGCCGCGGGGGGTGGTGGGCCGGCCACTCCTGCCGTCAGCCCCTGCAGGAGAAGCCCGATCGGCGCCCGCCGGAGATGGCGGCCCCGCCGCAGAAAGGGCGGCCACACCCGCTCGCCGCATGCACCCGGCTAGCCGGGCTATCGGCGGCGATCACGCCGCACGAAGGTGCGCGCAGCGCGCTCCGGCCAGATGGGCATCAGCGCTTCCGATTCGAGGAAGCGGTAACAAAGGAACTGGAAGTGGATAGCGGGACAGGCCCGTCCCGATGTGGTCCCGCTCCGGGCCGCTGGAAGCGGCTGTGGCGTGGGAAACGGATTTTGCTGGCGTGTGGATAGGCACAGCGGACGGATTAAGAGGCGAAACTTTGACCCGTCTCGTGCACGATGCGCAAAAGGAAACATCGGCACCCGAACTATCGACGGGCAAAACGTCGACGGGAAAAAGATTGATGGCATAAAATATCGACACTGAAGAGTATTAACAACTTAAGAGATCGCCAGTCTAAATATATATACGCATGTGGTCAGGAACAGGTTTACAAGCTGCTAGGCGCAATGATTCACTAACATGGTGCTAAAAACGGTGACATGTGTACGAACAAATTGTGTGTGAATCGCAAGTTTTTAAGAGCCAAAGCCATACATGTGTGCAAATTCGGCGCCGTTTGCTCAATCATCTCGGCAGAAATTGTAAGCTGAGCCAAAAATCTGGTATACTCAAAATATTTACCTTCGACCTGGACTTGCAGGTCGTCCGTTGACAACAAGAACCAAACCTCAACGCTAATGCGTTCGTCTCGTGGCAAAAGTCAGCATTCACTTTTTTGCTTTCCTTGGCTCGGTCACGGACCAAATGCCTTGTTGGAGGAGAGAGGGAAGTTGGTAACCATCTCACCTCGTGGGGGAGGGAAGTTGTTATCTTTCTCACCTCGGCAAACATAAATGTTGAAACGCGGTGGGCAGGCCAGGGTTAATGTGTTCAAACCTGTCGATTTTTACCAATTTCGTTGCTTTTGTTTCTCAGGCAAAGGAGTTGCTCTGACTGGCATGCTGCCTTCATAGAGCTGAACAGACGTCAGCATTGCCCTAGTATGACGCCCGCCAAGGCCTGATCTTCA
Source organism: Pollicipes pollicipes (assembly GCF_011947565.3). NCBI lineage: Eukaryota > Metazoa > Arthropoda > Thecostraca > Pollicipedomorpha > Pollicipedidae > Pollicipes > Pollicipes pollicipes. Next base: position 35,365,674 of record NW_023596297.1, on the reverse strand, counting down.
GCCTTGGGTCCTGATGTGGCGATTCGTATGTAGGTACCGTCCCTCGAAATGCACGTTCGCAGCCACACGATATACTGGGTGCCGCGCCTAGCAGAAACAGTTGCGGCATTCTGAGCCCCATCGTCAAATGTTGCCAGATTCCCTTGTTTCGTTTTTGGCCATGTCACATACAAAAAAATAATACACTTGATACAAGAAAGTAATGCGCCATTTTTTTCCCAAAAATAATAATGAGTACGTTTGTGAGATCCGCCGTGCATTGCACAGTTGCATAAATTACACGCACTCAGTTCAAGACCAATTCTTACTAACACATTAAATTCAGCGATTCTCTCCAGCATCAGAAGTAGAATGAATTATCACCATCCTGCTGTGATTGTACGCTGGGAGATCAATTATAAATATGTTATCAGATATAACAGCGTTTTAATGTCAACATGCAACAGTGGATATCAATGGCTCATGTTGTCAATATCTAACACGTCGATATTATGAGTGTTCATGTTTTATCAAGTTAGCATGTTGCCTCTCCATATTTTTTGGAGTCGGCGCGTCGCATATCAATATCTTGTAAGGTCGATATTTTGCAGAGAGGATGTTTTGCACAACAATATTCTATGTCGATAATTTGCTGAGCCGATGTTTTGCGTGACGACGCTTCGCGTATCAGTACCTTTTCGGTCGATATCTCATGCGTTGATAGTTAACGAATCGATAGCTTGTTCTGTAATTGCGTGTCCCACTATGCGCTTGGAATACCAATAGCATAAACTCTTTGATGCATCCTTCGGCTGGCCCGGCCGATGGTTATTAAGCAGAGGGATGTGGACAAGAGACCTGATGTCGGGAAGACCGTTTGTCCTAAAAGCTAAAAAGAACGCGTTCAAGCGAGTGGAAGGAAAGGATTAAAGTTCAACCGCACAGCGTAACAAACAATCTTTCAGTTTGTACAGACGCCCAGTTTCAAAAGGTCAGACATGTTATGAGAGTGACGAAAATTTCCAGACCATCCAGATGACTAATTGTCAAGCTCTGTCAAAACTGCTCATGTGTTGTGCTGAAATGGCGGCTGCAGGGCAATTTGACGGCATGATCAGAGGCCAGGGTGGTGACGATCACCTCTCAACAAGCCAACCTTGATGGGTGTTATGGGCTAAACGCCCTGAAATGTTTGAGCTAATATTCCCATTCTAGAGCACGTAAATGATACGCGTCGTGACACGTGGAACATACTAGCACCGCACAACACAGAGTACCGCAGTCCAATAAGCAGGCATAAGTGCATATTACACGCTGAAAGAGCTCGCTGTTTCCGGAAACTTTGAACGGGAAAAGCATAGGTTGCTGATAAGCCGTGGTGTCTAAGTGAGACGTCAAGCATATCACTTGTATCAAACGAGGCTTTCAAAGGCTGAATACGGGGCATAAGTCCGGGCCAAGAAACCAGTTCATTGACCAAAGATAAAGGACTCGTACCATTTCTGGTGTTGAAACTTATACACGAAGATTAACACTTAGCAGGCTTTTGAGTGTCTAAATACATCGACTCGAATTAACTGCGACTGCTTGTCATTTCACGCCATCTTGCGCAGACGTGGCTCGTGGCTGAAAACGCAATCGGTCACAGATTGTGGGCGAGATATGCACGAAATCCAGTTCTGGCACGGACAGCAGTGCTGACATATCTCTGGCGAGACTTTTGAAGACGCAGAGCGCATCTCCCCTGGCTCCGTGCTGGAGAGGTCGTTCTTATCCAAATTTATTTTTACAGCGCTTGCAACTGAAGCATGAGTTATGGGAGCTCTGGCGGCACCGGCCCAGTAATGACGCTAGCCTGTCTCCCTCTCAAGTACTCTAGATCTCACAGCCATAATGCGATTATAGCGAGCACTGCCCGGATAAGACCGTCATCGAGCCGGTTCTGTAAGCCGACGTGTTCAGCGCGGGGACGTCGGCACCTGGTCGGCCGGGAGACCCGGTCCCCGACCCGAGCTCGGGGGCTGCCATCGTCGCTGTGTCGCAGGCGGGTCACGTCCCCTCCCCGCCCCGCCCCACCCCGCTGACGACAGACGACTCTCACCACGTCGTCGGACGGCGGGCAGCAAGGACGGCCAGTGTCTGCCAGCGTGGGCGGTGTGACACGGCGGCCCCGCCTCTGTCGGCGCCGGCCGTCCCGGTGTGCGGTGGCGGTACGAGCGGCCGCAGCCGCCGCGCCGAGCGGTCCCGGCGCCGGCGGTTCACACGTGGCAGGCGCCAGACGCCGCTGGAGGCCAATAGTTCAGCAGGGCGCCTCCGCAGAGCCGGCATCGCTCGGGTCATTAGCAGCCGCCCGGCGCCGCCGCCCACATAACACGGAGCCGGCAGACGGCGCTGCCACCTGCCCGACACACCACCCGAGGCTGCTCGCAGCGCCCGCCGTCCTCAGTACCAAGCAGCCACGATCCCGCCACTCCAGCACCATGTCTCTAGGGTGTCGTGGTTCACCCAGTGCTCAGTTTCTCGCGGTCCGTCTCCACGCATTGACAGCGTGCGTACAAGGGGAACGTACGCACGCTGCCCCCCCCCCCCCCGCCCTCTTGCTCACGCGTCTGCCGTGATCTCGCGGACACGCGGGTCTAAATATTAGCCGGTTGCTTCCACCGTCTGCCGCTTGTCTTCCGCAAACGTAAACATTGTAAATGTGCCGTTCTTTGCTCGCCGATGGCGGCTGCACGGGCGGCGTCTAACGCCCAGGATTACTTCGCCAGCGGCCTCGGTCTGCTGGACTGTTGGCGAGCGTCCACGTTGCGGTATTTGCTCCTGGCAGGCGCTCAAACATTCCCATGTTGCTCGCTACTGGGGCGATCACTTGTCCCAGCCGGCAGCTATGCACTCCGACCTGCAAGCCCCCCCTCCCCCAGGACATCCCGTCGGGCAGCGCCTGTTTCCGTTCATGTCTGTTTCAGCGAGCATTCCACAACGAGCATTCTCTCCGTACGGCAGGTGCTCCCAGTTCGGAGCACGCCCCTGGCCGGCGCTGCTTCGAGACGGGCACCCACGCCAAAGAGGGCACTCACGCGGTCGTTCAGGGCACCCGCTCGGCTGCTCAGGGCACTCACTCGTTCGGCCAGCTGGCGGGTCACTCTGCAGGGTTTCCGGCCGTTTAACAGATCGGTACGTGGCCGGGCGGGCGCGCCCGCCGCCCACTAATTCGCCCATCATTACGGCGTCGAAGGTGAGCACCTTTCTCAGAAGGCGGCGGCGGCATGCAAAGGTCGGCGGAGCCGGCGCGGCCACGGCGCGGTAATTAGTCAGGCATTTTACGGCGCTTTCGGACGAGCATCACCTGGGATGCGGCCGCTTTGTATGGGGCGAGCGTACACGGCACCCCTCAGCACCGGTGTTTGGCTGTCGCACGAGACTCACCCCGGCCACCCGCCCCAGCCAGATGACCGCCACCGCGCGTCTGGCCTGTGCTCACCTGTTTCAGTCATTCGATGAAAACGCTGGTGGTGTTTTAGCGTGCAGTACACAAGCGTCCCACAGCAGAGTGTTGCCGCAAAGTGCTAAGCCATTTACTCCTTTGGAGGCAGTGAGTTGCATGCCACCCTCATTTCTCCGCAGTACTTATTAGCCTCTTTGCCCTAACACAACAAGCGAGGTGTGCTGGGGTCAAGGTACGCATGCTTAATCGTTGACACATGCACGCACGCATTTAACTGTGCCATCCCAGCGTGGATATGTGTATAGGCAAGTTTATCACCTTCCATAATGAATATGTAAAGAGTAGTTTTATGGCCATAATTTCAAAATTTAACCAAGCCTGTGACGCGGGGTAAAATGCAGTGGAAGTAATGTAGGATTCATCTCAATGGTCCCGGTAAATGAGCCATGATAGCATTCAACTTAAACGAGAGAGGGAGCGCTTCCTTTAACTGATTCATGCGCTGTCGGCCTCTTTTGTGATGGAAGACCGGAAAATCTGGCGACGCAGACTAATTTTCCCCAATCCTTTTCCAAAGATATTTTTTAGAGAGACGCCTTTGCTGCTGACCCCTGCGGAGAATTTTAAATCCCCTGACGTGCTTCCCTGCACCCAATTAGCGCAGAGCAAATTCGGAAAGCCTCGCACCGCGTTCGGCTGGTCGCCATTTTTGCAGATCTCGTGCAACCGGCTCACTGCACGCTTCCAGAGCAGGTGAGCGCGGCAACGACTGCCGTGTCCGGCGCCGACCGCCGACGTCGTCCCGAGCGTGACAGATAGCGTGCCAACGGCGGCGGCGACCACCGCACGACACGTGACATTCCTCGGCCGATCGGGTGCGATAGGGCACTGGCGGTCCGTCCGCACCGGCTGGGCACCGCGGGGGCGGGGGTCAGCAGCGGCCGGCCGCCGGCGGGGAGCAGATGAGCACGGTCAGTCAGCTGGCGGGGCTACTGAAGCCGCTCGGGTTGAGTCGGGTCGGGTCGGGTCGGGCCAGGCCGGGCCGGGTCGCGGTCCGAGTCGGGTCAGGTCGGGTCGGGTCAATCCGGGTTATGGCAAGGCTGTCCATGCTCCTAAGGGGTCTTGTTTTCACCTGGAAACACTTTAAGCCATCGCGGAAGCTGCCGGAACACCAACAGACAGCACGACAGTGGCGAGGAGACAGTGGCCCCAGAGACCGACTCCCTCCTCCCCTCTCCTCTCCTCTCCTCTCCTCTCCTCTCCTCTCCTCTCCTCTCCTCTCCTCCTCCTCTCCCTCTCCTCTCCTCTCCCCTCCCCTCCTCTCCTCCTCTCCTCTCCCCTCCTCCTCCTCCCCTCCCATCCTCTCCTCTCCCCTCCCCTCCCCTCCCCTCCCCTCCCCTCCCCTCCCCTCCCATCCTCTCCTCTCCCCTCCCCTCCCCTCCCCTCCCCTCCCCTCCCATCCTCTCCTCTCCCTCCCCTCCCCTCCCCTCCCCTCCCCCTCTCCTCTCCTCTCCTCTCCTCATCTCTCCCTCCTCCGTCCTCTCCTCTCCTCTCCTCTCCTCTCCTCCTCTCCTCTCCCCTCCTCTCCTCTCCTCCCTCCCATCTCTCCTCTCCCTCCTCCCCTCCCCTCCCATCCTCTCCCCCTCCCATCCTCTCCTCTCCTCCCCTCCCCCGCCCCTCCCCTCCCCCTCCCCTCCCCTCCCCTCCCCTCCCATCCTCCTCCTCTCCCCTCCCCTCCCCTCCCCTCCCCTCCCCTCCCCTCCCCTCCCCTCCCTCCCATCCTCTCCTCTCTCCTCTCCCCCCCTCCCCTCCCCTCCCCTCCCCCTCCCCTCCCATCCTCTCCTCTCCCCTCCCCTCCCCTCCCCTCCCCTCCCCTCCCTCTCCTCTCCTCTCCTCTCCCTCTCCTCTCCTCTCCTCTCCTCTCCTCTCCTCCTCTCCTCCTCTCCTCTCCTCTCCTCCCCTCTCCTCTCCTCTCCTCTCCTCCTCCTCTCCTCTTCTCTCCTCCCCTCTCCTCTCCTCTCCTCTCCTCTCCTCTTCCTCTCCTCTCCTCTCCTCTCCTCCTCCTCCTCCCCTCCTCTCTCCTCTCCTCTCCCCTCCTCTCCTCCCTCCCATCCCTCCCTCTCCGCTCCCCTCCCCCTCCCCTCCCCTCCCTCCCCTCCCCGTCCCCTCCCCCTCCCATCCTCCTCCTCTCCCTCCCCTCCCTCCCCTCCCAGCCTCTCCTCTCCCCTCCCCTCCCTCCCCTCCCCTCCCCTCCCTCCTCCTCTCCTCTCCTCTCCTCTCTCCTCTCCTCTCCTCTCCTCTCCTCTCCTCTCCTCTCCTCTCCCTCCTCCTCTCCTCTCCTCTCCTCCTCCCTCTCCTCCCCTCCCATCCTCTCCTCTCCCCTCCCCTCCCCTCCCCTCCCCTCCCCGCCCCTCCTCTCCTCTCCCCTCCCCTCCCCTCCCCTCCCCTCCCCTCCCCTCCCCTCCCATCCTCTCCTCTCCCCTCCCCTCCCCTCCCTCCCCTCCCCTCCCCTCCCCTCCCCTCCCTCCCATCCCTCTCCCTCTCCCCTCCCCTCCCCTCCCCTCCCCCTCCCCCCTCCCCCTCCCCTCCCCTCCCCTCCCCTCCCCTCCCCTCCCCTCCCCTCTCCTCTCCTCCTCCTCCTCCTCTCCTCTCCTCTCCTCACCCTCCCTTCCCCTCCCCTCCCCTCTCCTCCCCTCCCCTCCCCTCCCCTCCCTCTCCTCTCCTCTCCTCTCCTCTCCTCTCCTCTCCTCTCCTCTCCTCTCCTCCCCATCTCCTCCCCTCTCCTTTCCTCTCCTCATCCTCTCCTCTCCTCTCCTCTTCTCTCCTCTCCTCTCCTCTCCTCTCCTCTTCTCTCCTCTCCTCTCCCCTCCTCTCCCCTCCTCTCCCTCCTCTCCTCCTCCCTCTCCTCTCCTCTCCTCTCCTCTCCTCTCTCCTCTCCTCTCCTCTCCTCCCCTCTCCTCTCCTCTCCCTCTCCTCTCCTCTCCTCTCCTCTCCTCTCCTCTCCTCTCCCCTCCTCTCTCTCCCATCCTCTCCTCTCCTCTCCTCCCTCCTCCCTCTCCTCTCCTCCCTCTCCTCTCCTCTCTCCTCTCCTCTCCTCTCCTCGTCCTCTCCTCTCCTCCCCTCATCCTCTCCTCTCCTCTCCTCTCTCCTTTCCCTCCTCCTCTCCTCTCCTCTCCGCCTCCCTCATCCTCTCCCTCTCCTCTCCTCTCCTCTCCTCTCCCTCCTCCCTCCTCCTCCCCCTCTCCCTCCTCTCCTCTCCTCTCCTCCCTACTCCTCTCCTCTCCCGTCGCCTCTCCCCTCCTCCCTCCTCTCTCCTCTCCCCCATCCATCCTCTCCTCTCCTCCTCTCCTCTCCTCTCCTCGTCTCCTCTCTCTCCTCTCCTCTCCCTCTCCTCTCCTCTCCTCTCCTCTCCTCTCCTCTCCTCTCCTCTCCTCTCCTCTCCCTCTCCTCTCCTCTCCTCTCCTCTCCTCTCCCCTCCTCTCCCATCCTCTCCTCTCTCCAGACTTTGTGTTCCGCAATACGCGGGGCCAGCTGCCATTCTCCGTATTCATTTGACGTAAGTGGTCCCGGGCTCTGCTTGGCACTTCGCTGAGCTTAATTCTCCCCTAATTGGTATCACATTTTACGTTGGCATATATTTAATCACAGCTATTTCTGCGATAAGTCCATTACACACGTGAATTCAGCACATCTGCATGTGACGACAGTGCGGCCCGGCTGTTTTCTGTCGTTTTTCCGTGCATCCGTGCTGCCAAAGCTGGGCTGAGTGCACACGTATTCGAGGCATGCTTGTAATGCACAGCTATGCGGAGAGGCATGAACGGTAATGCTCTTGTAGTGCGTCGTATATGTATCAGAACAGAAGTGCAGCGGCCACAATGATCAAATTACTCTGAGACACAGCAGCGTGAGCACATATACTGAGAGCCGAGAACGATACTTATATAGGCGGGGAGGCTGCGCCGAACAAGGAAGGCAACGCCGTCAGACAGGCCATGAATGCGTGCCCAGCAACCTTACCTATTGTAATGCAGCATTGGACGCCGAGCAGGCTAGGCGGCAATATTCGATCCCAGCCTTATGATATACCAAGCCCACAGTGCAGCTTGCTAATTTCAAAATGAGATTAAGGGCACAAAACATTTCAATAGTCCTAGAATACCAACTGCTGTGTTTCGACGACCCATTCGGTCCTGCTGCCAGGCACGGCACGGAGAGCACAGATCGCAGATGAGACGGAGCCGAGCGAACTCGGTCCCTTCTGATCTCCCCATCGTGACGTTCAACGGCTCAGGCTGACCACAGGAGCGTGGTGCGACGCCTGCAGCCGGCGTTTGGCCAGGTTAGGAGCCTCGAGGTCGCGGCGAACCAGATGCGCTCATCCAGCCACTGACCGGGTGCACACTACTACGCAGCAGCACCCAACACCAGGCTTGCTATCAATGTCACGTGACGGCTAAACTTACAGCGATGTGGTATGACGTAAAGCGGCAATGCATGTGGCACGCATAGGTTCTGGAAATCGACCGCACCGATCGTGCTGATAATTTGTACTAGTTTGCGCCATCGCAGGCCTATCCTCGGTGTGCGGTTGAAGCGCGCTAGCGATTGGATGTGACCACAATCCGTGAGATCCGCCACTTGGGAAGAATAGTCAGCGTCATCAGGCGTAAAAGCTGTTTGGGTGGTATGAGCAAATGTTTTAATGTATTTATAAAATCCTGTTTGCGTGGTACGTCACTGTTCGTTGATAACAAAAAAATAACCAGCCTATACCGCATCACTATGAGTTGAATAAAATCATATAAAATATACCGAACGGGATTAGAAATTGCATTCTGAGGCGGAGATTCAGATTGAGCCTATGAAGAGAGATTATGTTTAGTGGATAATAAATGCAACGGTTTTGATGCAAGCATTGACCATGATCTGACCGTAAATAGCGGGAAGCAAGAATGCAGTGCCGCACGAAAGGGACCCCATCCGTTTGCGATACTTAAAATATCGCTCAACGGTCTAGGTATGGCTAAAAATGAAGGAGTGCATTGCATTTGATAGAAAGTAACAGAGTAAACTTGTGCCGTGTACGCTTCATTTAGCAACAAGTCAATTTGTTTCTGGGTGGAATTTTAGGCCAAATAATTTTCCTGCATATAGATAAGATAGTATTAATGGCCTAATGGCTCGTGGAATAAACAGAAGAATGGAAAGACATATGCGGTATTTCGGCCACATGCCTTTATCAAAGCGATTATCGGTGTAAATTCAAAATTGCCTGCCGATCTCTCTACTAGATTTTTCAAGGTAATTTCTGAAACAGCGAGCCAGTTTTTAAAGGTCACCAACGTTCAGGAGGTTGAATGTGGAGCAATTGCCAGCCATGTCTATGATACAGTGCAAATGTAACTAAGAATAAAGATTAGCAAAAATACGTGTACATGCAAACGAACTCAAGTTACCAGGCATCACACACAACACATCATTGACACACGCAGGTGATTTCAAGTAACTAATTTCACATAAGCAGCTATCACGCACACGCAACAATTATATATGCAAATGAACTGAAGCAATCAGGCATCAGGCATCACGCGTCAGGCATCACTCATACATATAAACGACTTAACGCTAGCACGCATCACACATCAAGGCACTAATCACATTGGCATGATCGGCTATGATGAGTCCCGTACTTTTAGGTCCGGTCTCTGACTTCTTATATAATACATCCAATTATTTTCCTGCCTGGAGGGTCATTTGTTTTGTACATGACTTTAAGCTCTAAAAGGGGTAAATGGTCCGTACCTCTCTGAATTTCAGCCTGAGCGTGTTCGGTCAGAAAATGCTCGCCAAAAGGTGTATACTCTGTTTTGTTTTTAGCATCTCGCAGATGTTTACTATATCTTAGACGAGTAGGGTGCATGGACTCCCCGACATAGGCTATGTTCCTCCCATGTTTTCCCCATCACTTACACGTAATTTCGTAAGCCACGTTTTTCCGCGCGCAACCTCTTGAAACACAGACTTGCATAAATGACACCTGTTGCCCCCGGGACACTTCGCCTCAAGAAAGAAAATTTCAACAGAATCTTTTTAGCTTATTGTCATTCTCTCAAGTTATGCGCACACGCAATTCTGATTTGCTAACGGTACGTTTTTTCCAAAGCAAGTGTTCATCTATGCAAGGTATTGTTAAGAAGCCGTCGTCCGACAGGGCGTGGTCCCGTCTTCCCACCATCCTTGGTATCAAATTGTTAGTGCCTAGGGGGCAACAGGTATCATTTATGCATGTTGCATTCCAAGAGGTCTGCACGCAAGAAACGTGGCTTACAATTAAGTGTTAACTGTGAAAAACATGGAACGGACATAGTCTCTGTCAGGGAGTCCATGCGCCCTATTCGTTTGATATATAATGAACACCTGCGAACAGTCACGCAGCGAGATTCTTGGGGGGGGGGGGGGCGAATGGTTGACAAGGGGCCCCTGATAGTGAAAAGGCTTCCCAAAAATCGGCAGGTTTTGCCCCATTTTACAATGACAATATGCTTGTCATTGATGCTTTTCCTTCTTTTTTCATAGCTGGAGTAGAAGTCAGAAGCTTCCGCCAGGTCAATTCTGATTGACTTGTGTAGTTAACTGAAAAAATCATGCGTTAAACGACTGAATGAAATACAACGGCGGTGCTCTTATTTCACAATGGTCCCGTGGGTTATTGCGAAACCGATAGAGCTCAGAAGCTTTGTCATAATTTGTATTTAAGTTCTACATATATATATATATATATATATATATATATATATATATATATATAAGGGATCCCGCGATTGTAGATTTTAGGTCGAAATGGGTCTACAATTATCCAAGCCCTGTTTGTCTTGAAATATTCAAGATTTGGCCGAACTCGATCAGTGACACGAATTATGCACGAAGTTTTGAACATGCGCGCTCGCAAATCTAAGTAACAGAGATCTCCACGCCAGGCGTTGCAGTCTCCATAGGCCGCACAACGTCTGTCCGGTGGAGGCCGCGCAGTGTCGGCCCGGTAGCTGACATTAAGTTACGGCCAACTGGTAGATGAAAATGATTATGAATCTGAAAGAAATACCTTTGAAGGCTTTAGGACACAAAACCGTACATTTAGAAAGTAGTCCGGACGTATATTTCAACAGTGCGATTTTTAAATTCATGTTAAAAGCCGATTGGCATTTACAGTACCGCAAAGTGGTACTGGCTGGAATGTGGTGGTGGAACTGGAAGGGTAAAGGTAAAATCTCTATTTTTGTGGAGCTGCAATTGTTCATTTGTCCAGAGAACAGCTTCAAAGTTGAGAAAAACACGCTCAGTCTTATGTTTAAGTGGTGTGAATTAATTTTGAAAGAAATACAGAGCCATTACTTTTCGATGGTCGTTCTCGCGCGTGGTGCGTAGTGTTACTAGCAGCGGCCAACGCCGGCCGGTTTTCCGGAAATTGCGACTCAGACCATCGTTTTCCTTGCTCCCGAGATTTCGAGCGCGCAGGCTCAGACCTTTTGATGTAATTCGTTTCGTTAACTGATTCTGCAAAAGAATGACCATTCTCAGGCAAACATGTGATGGCCTTGTTCGCTTTAAACTTACTTCAACCCACTATTTTCAAGCTAATGAAGCTCTGTATTTGTTTGTGGGCAAGAGAGTCTCTTGAGTAGAACATTAGGAGGCACACTAGTGGTCCCGGTCAGGAGCTGAACGGCCATTCCGTTTCAACGCAAGGTGTCTTCCGGCTGTCATTCTGGCGACGCGGGTCGAATCCCCTGGTCGGTCTGGAGGCACTTAGAGGGATACATCATATCACATTGGTCCCTTCCTGACGTAGAAGGCCTCCTGACTCGCACAGTTGGCCCCGGATCGACGGAGGAACCCGCATTGCCGCAACATATCTGGTTGCCACGGGTTATCCGACGATTGGCGCGTATGCTCCAGTTCGGCTTAACGGGCCTATGCTGAAATTAGATCGGGGACCCGCCGCTTGATACTGGAAGCCCTAACTGGCACAAGACTCTTCTGTTGTCTCAATATGGGCACTACAATGAATTATCATATTCCCTTTCATTGTCAGAGGGCCCCGACCAGCACAAGAGGTCCTCTGCCATCCGGTGCAGCCAGCCCTTCGGGCCCGTCAGCCTTTCAATCGGGCCCTTGACCTTTGGTCTCGAGGGGTCTTTCGTTCCCTCTTCGGACCTCTTCCAAAAGGTCTGTGACCGACTCGGGACCACTTTCTGACATATGACCCTCTGTTTGGCACTGTTGGCCGCTGACTGATGCAGGGGTTCCAGCCATTGTTTCAGTTGCCCAGAACAACACAAATCGTGGCCCCGACCTTGTTCCTGCTTGAGAAATCGCCCCCCAGGGTTCAGACTGACAGGGATCCAAACGTTCGGTGCTCGTAGTCTCTGGCCGACCGAGACATCCGCATTGTCTGAGGAGGTTCCCAAACGGTGCAAGAGAACCTTTGACTGATATTTTGGGTCAAAACCGTACGGGCCGCGATTCTTTACGTGATCTACAGCCAATCTTGTGGGCCCTTATCGCCTTCAGCCGGGCCTTTGAAAGTCTGTGCTGCTGGGCCGCCCGGGACCCTCTTCGGGCCTCATCGAACATTGTCCATGGTCGGTTCGGACCCATTGCGAGTATAGGGCCCTCTATTAGGCACTGGGTGCTACTGATAGATACAGGTGCACCGACCAGTGTAAATCGCTATCCCCGGCTTTGTAGCTGATTGGAAAGTGGGCTCTTAATATCATTTCAACACGGAGCTGACTGTGTTGTGCTAGTGGTTCATGACCATTAGACATGCCCATATCGACTCAGTGGTCCCCGACCTGCGCAAAGGGCCCTTTGACTGTTATTTAAAGGCCCGTCCTTGCAGGCTGGGGACCCTGAATAAAACCCGACCAGCACTTCGTGCCCTTAAGCCCTCCAAGCGGGCTTCTGATCGTTGGTTCTGGTGGGCGCTCCGGGCTCTTCAGGTCTTCTCGAACACTGCTTCTGGCTGACTCGGGCCCCTTGCTAAACAGGGCCTCCTGTTAGGTGCTGTGGAGCCCTTGACAGACGCAGGGACCTCGACCAATGTACATCGCTGGCTCCTGCTTTGTCCCTGCTTGGGGAATAGGCCCTCAGGCCCATGCCGACACGGAGCTAATTGTGCGTAATTGGTAGGGTCTGACCGACGTATAGGCCCTTATCGACTAAGGGCCCCTGATCAGCGCGCGAGGCCCTCTGGATGGCATAAGTGTACGGCCCCGCGGGCCGGACCCCTGAATACGACTTCCGGTCGGTTTTTCGGGACCTTTGGGCCCTCAATAGGGCCCTTAATCGTAGGTCCTGAGGGGCCCTCCGGACCCCTCTAAACCTAAGGGGGGGGGGGCACGTCTCTCCTGTGCCCCCTGCCTGCGCTACTGTCTGCGAGATGCTAAAAACAAAACAGAGAATACCCCTTTCGGCGAGCATTTTCTGACAAAACACGCTCAGGCTGAGATCCAGGGAGGTAGGAACCCTGTACCCCTTTTAGAGCTCAAATTCATCTACAGAGCACAGGACCATCAAGGCAGGAAGATAAGTGAACCTTCTGTCATAAAATGTCGGTGACCAAACATCAATGTACAGGGTTCGTTGTCACCGATTATGCGAATGTGTTAGTGCATTGATGTGTGATGTGTGCTAGCTTAAAATGGCTGACGTGTATAAGTGACGCGTGTCGCGTCATTCGCGATGCCTGCTGAATTGAAATCGTTTGTGTGTTAAAGTGATACGTGATACGTGATGCCTGTTTACTAAAGATCGCTAACTTGAAATCGTTTGCGTTCATGGGTGATATGCTAGGTGTGATGCCTGTTATGCCTGTTAGTTAGTTAGTTATGTAGATGCCTGTTAGTGTGAATTCGTTTGCACGTGTAAGTATTTTTCGCTAATTTTAATTCTTAAATGTGCAATGTATCATAAAAATGGCTGGCATTTGCTCCTTTTCTAACCCCTGAATGTTGGTGACCTGTAAATGCTGTAGCTCGTTGTTTAAAAGAAAACTAAAAAATCGAGTAGGATCGGCAGGTAACTTTGAATTTACTTCTGATACTCGTTTCGATAAAGGCATGAAGACGAAATACTATATCTATCTCTCTAATCTCTTTTTAATTTTATTAGGAATAAAACTATTTATCCTATATGTATAATGTTGTCTTATCTATATGTATAACGTTCCTCGCAAATGCACTTAAAAAATCATTCAACCTTCCTGCACACCACGATCTATTCCAAGTGTCACACCAGATCAAAACAGGCAAGACACTAAAAGCACCAGCCGGTAGCGACCTTTAAAAAAGTTGTTACATTCAGTCGTACAGGCCTACACAGGTGCACACACACGTACGCACGCACGCACGCACACGCGCACATATCAACCTAAAGTATGATTACCTCACTTTTGATATATATATATATATATATATATATATATATATATATATATATATATATATATATATATACATATATCAACACGATTTCGCACGAAGCCGGCACTTGAGAGCTCCTGTTCCAGAATGTGTGACGTCAGGAGGCCTGATCAGCATCCATCCGGGTATTTTGTGACCAAAGCTGGCAGTCGGCCAAAGTTGCGACGCGAAAGCTTACGGTTCATCGGTATGTGGCTTATGGTGAAGCTTTGCAAACCAGGAAAGTGAGGATCATACATCTGACGGGTGGTGGACCACCCTAGATCTCTTAGCACGTCAGATATACAGTGATAGTTCCGCAGGGCAGGCATAGGGCGAAGGTCGAAACCGGGATTAGTGGCGAAAAATGACGCATAGTTTTTTTCTGTTGTTTGCAAAAGGAAAGTAGTACTAATGGGTGATGTTAGAGTGACGAGCGGACCGGAAGAAAGAAGATGTTTAAAACCGACAAAATTGGAATATGTTGTTACTGGGGGTTCTACCTTCCATGGCAGCGCCAGACACATTGCCTACATCATTAATTAGCTCACACTTCCACTCATCGTATCTTGATTTGGCAGACCGACCAACCCGTGACCACGGAAGCCCATTATCCGGCCCAGCCGCCGCGGCATCGCACCGCGCCGGTTGGCTCACTCACCGAGGTCATAACTTATCGCGCCTTCCTCGTGCGATCCGTCTCGCGGTGTCGACGGGCGGCGGCGCCGCCGTTAGCGCGGTGACGTCATCAGGTCCCTCTCGGTTCCGGACAGGCCGGCGAGGTGCCCGCGTATCACGCGCCATTAGCTGGCACGACGCGAGGCACCGAATCGCGAGGACAGCCTCCGGGACGGTCACTCGGCCGTCCGGTCAGGGCGCCGAGGACCGCGTGGATGCCGCCCGCGCGTCCATTCGGCAGAACATCGCGGACCAGGCGGAAGCCGTTCGGTCGGCGCATCCGGAGCCCCAGACTGTGCTGCGTTAGTCATGCCGTCGGGTCTCTGGGGACTGGGACCGCGCTGGGTCGCCCATTCCGCCTGGAGACCGAGGGCCACGGAGCCGGTGAGAACAGTCCGATTACAGCCGAGTCCACACAGCATCAATCGAACGCCCACTTCGCGGCGGGCGGCTCTATAATTTGGATGGTGCCATCATCCACGAATTTATATGCAAAGCGGCGGCTGCACGGCGCAAAGCACGCCTCTGAACGCTCTCTGCACAGGCGCCACAGGTTGTGACGCGGCCGCGCTCTGCAGCGCCCATTCCATGTCTCCGCTGGACCCGCCGCCTTGCGCTGCGTGACTCGCAGCATCTGCCCTCGCTGCTCAACAGGCCGACATCAGCCGCGCAGCGTGCAGGCGGAAGAGCGGTACACGCGGAGACATCTTCATGTCATCAGGCGTGGCTTGTGCACGGGTACGGGCCAAGGCATGCAGTTCCGATGATAATATGCACGCTGGGGCTAAACGGTGTGTTTTGCAACACCACATGCTGTCAACGCCGGCACGAATTACCGCGCCATGTCAAACCGACAGCCACTCCGATAAAGAAAATATATTTCCGAAATGATTAATGATCCGTGCGCCGACGGGGAGCGTGCAAAACAGCCTGGGCGATCTTATCTGGCCATAAAACGCTGATGTCTCGTGTCGGGTCTTCCAAAAACGGCTCGGTCTCGGGGTGGCGACGCAGCAGCGAGGCGCGAGGACCAAGGTGGTCTGTCAAATCACGCCGCCGTCGACGGCGTACACCGACCAACACCGTCGTGCGTGCCGGGGATCGAGGCCTGCCAGCGAGCCCCAACTGACGCCGCGTCGGGTGCGAATCGCCTATCTCTCCCCGTGCTCTCCAGCGGCTCTCTGCTCTGTCTCTCTTTCTCACTGTCGACAGTGCGGCACCGTCCGTTCGCAGTAAGGTCTCCTCCCGGGATACCTGCCGTCACACGCGTGGAAACGATGGGTCGGGAGGCGTGCTGGCCCCACCCCGAAAAATTTGTCACGGAAGTTCAGCATCAGTCCTAAGAGAAAGAGGACTGACTTGAGCGTCGAGTTGGGCCCCACATCTGAACTCAAGGCAGATCCCACGCTGCCATGCCGCCACCCGTCGTCGGTCCCCGCCACCCGACATCCCCGCCTTCTCCGAGCCGATGGTCGGCTGTCAGCGCGGGGCGGCGGGCGGCGGGCGCCGGGCGCGGCGCGGCGCGCCGCTGCGCGCCGCACCTGCAGACGCCCGCCGGTAGGACGCCGCCGCTAATTAATGACCGGCCCGGCGCCGACACAGCGGTGAGGCCGGCCGATCGGCCGCAGTCACTGAACCCATCGGGCCCGATCGGCAAGAGCCGGAGCTGGCGCCGGCGGCCGGTGGCGGCGGCAGGTGGGGGCGGGGCGGGGACGGGAGAACCGGACGATGCACCGGCGGGCGGCCGCCGCGTATGATGGCTTCAGCGAGGCTGTGCGGTCGGCGCGCTCCACCGCAGATGCGCCTCGTGTTCAGGTCGGTTCCCACGAGCCCGGGTAATGGCCGAGTGGGGCGAACGGGTGCAGCCAGTTTTACACAGGAATGCCCATTACGGCCACCGACGCAGCCAGCGAGCCATTGTCTGGCGCCTCAGTTCCACTGCGAGGGACCAAGTATTCTACCGCCGTATTTGCAATGCAGACCCTTGTATCTCACCCGGCATAAGCCGTGTCCGAGTCTGAAATATTAAAAAAGCAAACGGCACAATGTAAAGAGACCGACTCAGGCTTCCGGTGTGTTGCCTGCCCGTAAATCAACACGGGCTGTCGTATCACCGGCGAGAACATTGCAGGCGCGTCAGCCCCTCTTACGTCGATGGAACGCAAAGCTGCAGCCAATTCAAGGCCACGAATCATGTAATTCTCACCTGAAAACCTGAAGGTCGCGCCTATGTCGTTCGTAAAGCCGATCGTTGCGCCGCCTGCCCTTGGAGCCTCACTCGGTCCGGCCGATCCTTGGCGTCGTCCCGCGGCTCGCACTCGCCTGTCACTTGTCACCGGTCACGGCGCCGACCCCGCCGGGCCGACCTCACCCTCTGGCGAGAAGCTCGTGTCCTCCGACACCGCCGCGCGTATCGCCCCCTGTCGCGCTCCACCCGCGAGCCTGCCGGCGGCCGTACTGCGACGGCTTCGGAGGCGCTGGGTTGTCGCCGCCGGCCGCCACTTGGCGGCGCTACCGTCGCGTCGCCGGGCTTCGCACCGAAATCCGAGAGGCGGGCAGCGTCGAAGCCGTTGCTCGGAAGGCAGAGAAGGTTGCACGCATTTAAAACGCTGTCAAAGCCTGTGAGCATGAATTAACATTGTGAAGGGCCTGTCGCTAGCACCTGCTCCTGGAATCGATCAGTAAGACGTGCTCGAGTAAGTTTGGACGGCTCTCATGGGGCGTATGCATTTCAATCCCGCTAAGTATGCGCAAACAGTGTCGCCGCGTCTCGGGAGCGCGTCTCGACTGAGCAAACATGGGGAAGATAGTTGATATGATGATGTCGCAGTAATCCTGGGTCTTCTATTAATTCGTTAGCATATCCTTTTAAGGTATCCAGTGTGCGCAGAGCGCGTCACCTCATATCTACGTGGAGTAATGCTCGTGGGGCAAACGTTTTGAGCAAGGTTGGTGGGCTTCAGAAACCTCCTCGCCAGAGTGGAACGAACGTGCATGACGCCAGCAAACTGTCCACGATTTTCCCAATGTCGGAGCAAAAATTACAGTGCCCTATGTGGGAGTTAAGGTGATGTTTATTGAGACCAATCCTCAAAAATCGGTAACGGCTGGTACACGATATGCGTCTTGATGTATGAAACAATTGTTATTGAAGATTGTGTCAACCATGAATACCAGCGATTTTTCAAGCCATACTATATCTAAATACCGTCTAGTTACATTTTAGTTGTCTGAAGAGCTAAACAAGCTATGCACACTAAATGAAATGTGAATAATCAATCCACATTAAATGTCCGCTAAACTTTTGACGACTGTCGATACGTTTCATCAACTCATTTAATACTGCACGGCAGGATGACAGAAGAGGATTTTTGCCACGAATTTAAGGTGACTTTACCCGGTTAGCGATAGCTCAAAAAAACTAAAAGACCTTCAACACATGAGACACTTATGTCATAAACCAAAAGACAAGAGACCTTTAAATCTGGACATCAAGCTAGGACACATGTAAGCCGACTGAACACCTTCTAGAATTGTTCACGCAACGAGCCCTTACTCCAAACCTCCACGGATCACACTCAGCTGGTGAAGACCAATCTCCCTGCATGTCAGACGCACCCAGTCACCGTAATCAGCGCGCTCTGCCCGTAGCCTCCCCATCAAAAGCCCCGAGGCTGGCGCACGCAGGAGCAGACGCCGTCCTTAGAGCGCGCCGCCGCCGCCGCGCCGGCGAGCTTCCGGTCCGTCTGGACAGCAGCTGGGGCGGACTGGAGCCGGCTGGGGCGCCCCATCACCGCTCCCCACCGCGCAATAAATTCGCCCGGTGGCTCGGCTATCCGTCATGGGCACCGAAGCGCAATCTGGGCCCAGTCAGGCTCAGACCGCGCCGGTGCAGAGGCCGCACTGCCCCCCCCCCCCTCCCCCCGGGCGCCGACGGGGCCGCCCCCCCCCCCTCAGCGGAGGAGTGCCCAAACGTCGGTGCGCGATACGCAAGTGGGCCGACTATTTGTTCGGCAGGCGACGGGCTGGCGCTCCGTGCAGTGACGTGGCGCGGAGTGATCTAGGAGCGGTGATTACGGGCCGCCGCCGGCTCCGTCGACACCCACTAACTGGGCGCGCCTCTCTCGAACGCAATATGAGCGGCCGACGGCAGCCAACGTGGCCCCGATACCGGAGCATAATGAAGCGTGACGTGATGATGCGTCGCGATCAGAAAGTCAGGGCCGCGAGCGTCTCGACGCCGCGACGGCATGTCTCGTTGCCGCGCCGTGATGTCTCGTCGCCACGCCATGACGTCTCGTCGCCACGTCATGTGTCTCGTCGTCGCGTCATGGTATCCCGTCGCCGCACCACAATGTCTCGTCTCCGCGCCATGATGTCTCGTCGCCGCGCCGTGATGTCTCGTCACCGCGCCGTGAAGTCTCGTCGCCACGTTATGGTGTCTCGTCGCCGCGCCATGATGTCTCGTCGCCGCGCCATGATGTCTCGTCGCCACGTTATGGTGTCTCGTCGCCGCGCCATGATGTCTCGTCGCCGCGCCGTGAAGTCTCGTCGCCACGTTATGGTGTCTCGTTGCCGCGCCATGATGTCTCGTCGCCGCGCCGTGAAGTCTCGTCGCCACGTTATGGTGTCTCGTCGCCGGCCATAATGTCTCGTCGCCACGTCATGTGTCTCGTCGCCGCGTCATGGTATCTCGTCGCCGCGCCATGATGTCTCGTCTCCGCGCCATGATGTGTTGTTGCCGTCGCGCCATGACGTCTCGTCGCCGCGCCGGGATCGTCCCGGCGCCGTGCAATGATCGTCTCGGTGCTGCGCCCGGATTGTCTCCCCGCCGCGGCGAGATGGTCTCGCTGCCGCGCCGCGATCGCCCCGGAGCCAAACGCCGACTCAGACGGCTGACGCGGCGCCGACGCCGGCGCGGGCGCCCCGGGAGCAGGTCATTTGTCGAGCGCCGGGCCCGACGGCGAGGGCCGCCTGTCAGCTGATTAATAGGTCCGTCACGGCCAGGTTGGCCTGTCGCAGACAGACCGCGCGCGTCCCACCCCTGCTGCTGCCGGCGGCCCGCCTCCTGCGCCCCCCGACGCTGTGTGTCGGGCGCGAAAGGCGCCGCCGCCGGCCGCTAACAGCACCAAACTGCAGCAGCCGCATTGCCGCGGCCTGTATGCAAGCGCGCCGGCAGATTATGTAAATGTCGATAAACAGATAACGCCTCTCGGTGCAAACGGTCTGCGCTTTTGTGCGGGCGTCGGCGGTGAATTCTAAGTGTGCGCTTAGAATTCAGTTATGGTCGGGTTCGGCCGGGTAATGCGCGTCTCAATGGTGCTTGCGCCTCGGGCCGTTTGTGGACTGCAGCTGAAGAGAGTGCATCACAACAAACATTGGGATGAGGCCTGTGAGCAGCCGGAGAGGAGATTCTGAGCTAAGTCACACCCCGTGTGGATGGAGCTGCAATGGTCGGCAGCGGCGTTAGTTTCGAAGGTTTGTCTTAGAACCCCGGAATAATATTTGCATTCTAAAATGCAGCGTCTAACAACGCGTCACTAGGACGACGCGGACGAAAAAGAATTTGAGGTGGCTGTGATAATTCGATACTAATGAACCAACGAAAATGCGATCATCAAAATTAAATCATAAAGACAATTTCACAATGTTTTAAATGTTTTTACACACCCTAATAAGAGCACGGTATGAAATATGCTGGAATCCTTCATTGTAAAAACCATCATTACTTGCCATCTTCCATGGAACAGTTGTGCGGACAGTTGCGCAACTCTTCCATGGAGCAGTTGCGTGGGCCAGCTCCAGGAGATAAACCCAAAGTCATGTGCTGAAATTGTCTCTTAGCGACTTACGTAAAACGTAGCACGCTTAACGTACCTTACATATGCGCGCTACATGCATTATGTTTGTCCAATTGCTTCATTTTACCCAGAGAGACGCGAATACGCCTTGCTTCATTTCATCAGCAGGGGAGGTGGGCAGCGAAGTAGTGAACTTCTGAGAGACCTTCTCAAGATGTTGTCAGAGTTGCTAGTCATGCGGCAATTGGACGGCTAATTTGAAAACTGAGCGACTCATTCTCGCGCCTCATGTGGCCAAACACGACGTTCGCGCCAAACTGAGAACATTCGCGCGCAGAACAGCGAACGACCAACGGCAGAATCACACGCGACTCCCATCAACCACCTGCGAAATCAGCTGCATTGTTTTTCGCTGCCGTGCGTAGTAAAACCAAACGTGACAGGTCAGATCGCTCCGAGCAGTTCAGCGCTAACTACACGTTCAGCGGTGTATCCACACGCGCATCACCATGCTGCGCACACAGTACGTGCCATTTCGGATCGTATCGGAAATTCCGCAATTTACATTAAACGAGAACCAATCATACTCTTGCAATCCGCCGTAGCAGAGAAGTAAGCGGCCTGTCTCCGCACGCATTTCTGGTGACACGTGGCTGATGGCCCGCTGTGTCAAGTACTGGTACTGTGCTGTGTTACCAACGGTGCAAGCGAACTGCTCAGGTCCGACTGTTGGCACGGTTAAGTAAATCACAAACATCCGATGATGCTTGACAAGGTTTTGTGCGTTTAGCTTGTTAGGTTGTTTGAAGACATCACTGACGTGATCGTGCTCTCGCCTGCCACTGATCACTCGGGCACCCAAATTTAGCAGTTTTCGTGCTTTGCTAAGTTGTGTGACGTTACGTGCCCTATGAAGACATACAGTGCAGGACGATGGGAGTGACCAAAGCCTAAGTAATGCTTGCAAACGTAATTTTCGGTCTGGTGTGTTTGGCATGTGTCAGACCTACGACGATGCCTGAGGATTTTGACCTGACCTGGTCTGTATGCGGCTGAAAACTGGGAAGGCTGTAATAACAACACCTATGTTGTTTACGACTCTGTAGTCAGGTATCACAGTGACCAAGAACTTGAACAAGACAGGCGACAAGCCTCTAAGGTCGGCGTGCCTACTGCATTGATTGTACACACACACACACACACACACACACACACACACACACACACACACACACACACACACACACACACAACACACACCACACACACCACACACACACACACACACACACACACACACACACACACACACACAACACACACACACACACACACACACACACACACACACACACACACACACACACACATACATACATACATACATATATATATATATATATATATATATATATATATATATATATATAATGAATAATACAATCTGCGATGGGCTGGTTTCTTTCATTTGTGCCCAATTGTAACCTGCCACCATTAAGACCCTAACCGAAGAGTCGCGTCTTTCCTCCTTCCACGCCCACCGCGGCCGCGCGCGTGGCCACGCCGTTCGCTCCCCTCCCTCCCCCTTCCCCCCCCCCCCCCAGCCCTGGAGGCCGCCCACCAGTAGAACCACCTCCCCGCCGGCTCCGCACGAGCAGCCGTGTAGACAGCGCGAAACAGGCCGACCCGACAGAAGGACCGAACGACCCAGCTCTGTCCCCCCCGAGCCGTCAAACAGACCCCGGCGGTCCGGCGGGAGATGCTCCGGTCCTCGCGAGACCCACCACGGGACGCTAGCGCCTCCTCCTCACCCTCCTCTGGCGCGCACAGCCGACTGGGAACGCTGCTGGAACGCAGGCCGCGACCTGCCGCCTGGGCCCGCCGGGCACGACCGTCGCCGCCGCCATCGCACGGCGGCGGGGCAGCGGGCCGGCAGCACCCGTCCGGCGCGGCCGGCGCGTGTTGTGGCAGCCGCGATTGCGCTGAGCGATCGCCTATTGGCGTCTCAGGGCCGCACGGATGGCGCATGATGCAAAAACAACGGGGCGCCGGCCGACGCAGGAAAGCCGCCGATCGGGTGAGCGATGCGGCCCCATTATCGGAAGTACGCCGCTATTTTGGTTGGAGTCGCGGCGGCATACTGATTGTGACGCGCCTGGGTGCGTCTACCGGAGCGCCGAGTAGCCGCCCTTTGCGTGGTAAATGGCTCGCTGTCCATGTCATCGATGATATCGAGTGCAAACCTCATGAGCGAGCAAGGGAGCAACGAACGACTCACCAGAGCGCTCTTCACACCCATGCACCAAAGAGCAGGACGCAATCCACGCGTTTGGACTCTGGTGACCTCTCAGCAGGATGCCGAGCAACTGTGCAGCCACACCTGATGACATTCCCGCATCAGGACACCACCCGTGACTCGGCGTCGCACACCAGGACACCACCTGTGCGGCAGGCCGCCACAGCGGCATCCCTCCCCGGCCCGGCACGAAATGGAAGCCATCCAAGCGCCGCGGAGACCGGCGCGGATTTACGGCACAAATTAACTGGACACGCCGCTGAGATATGCTAATTAGAGTCGGTTGGCCTGTTGGAGGGCTTCAGGGCGCCGCGCGCCGCCGGCACCAACGCTGCGCCGCCGCGGGCGAGAACCGCGGCAGACCGCAGCGGGTTCGATGGCGCCTCGGTGCCCAGTGGCCGGCGATGACCTCGCCGCCGCAGCTGCCGCCGTCGCTGCCGCCGCCGCCGCCGCCGCGGTCTGCCCGGTGTGCAGATTGCAGAGCGGGTTGTTTGTAGAGCGGTCTTTGACACGGCCTGGGCAGTGACACCCGTCGTTCTGTACGGGGGTCGAGTATTGGAGTGTGAGCCAAGAGACCCGGGGCGGGCGCCAGGGACGTGTCGCGTCGCGGGGTCACGAGGTCAGACGCCGCGGGCTCGGGAGCCTGAGGTCGGCTGGGGTCGCGCCTTGTGCCCGGAGGGTTCGTGGCGGCCGCTGGAGGCCGGTGCGCCCCTCGTGCCACCCGGTGGCGGCACGATCAAAGGCCGCGCGACGAGCAGCGAATATTTAATGCGTGCGTGTGTCCCCGGCACGCGTCGCCGGCCAAAAACAGGCGGCCGAATAGAGCCAGCAGGCGGCGGCTCGCCACGGAAGTGCCGCCCGCCGAGTGATCTCGCCATCAAAGGTGCGCCGTGCTCATAATAGAGCCCAGGGCGTCAATAGACGCCACGCCGCCGCGTCCGCCTATGAAACAATTCCGCGGGGCCGCTGCTTTCATCGACTGCCCCCGCACGGCGCGCGGCCACCTGCGTGACCTCCCTTCCGACCTGTGCAGGGCGAACTGCGAGGTTTGCAGGCATGCGACTCCAATAGAATAGCCGGAGGCGGGTTTAGCCCTGATGGGCCGGTGAGTGCATTACGCTTCGTTGGGCTGGGGATGGAAGTGAACCTGCAAGCTCACGTGGCGTATGTAATTGGCCGGGCCATTTAAACTGACGGCTGGCAATGTGGACCGGCCCCAGGATGTCAAACGAGCACTTCATAACTCACCGAATTTACCGGCACGGTGCATGACCTAGCGAGGACCAGGTGCTTATTCAGTGTGGCGAGCGATGCAACTTGGCACGTAAATGGAGTTTGACGCGGGCGCTGTCGAGGCGCCAGGCTAGCTAGCGTATGGCAAGCATGCTGCCGTCAAATAGGAGGCCTATTTGCTGCGCATGTAGCACATCAACACCCATTACAAACAAACGCAAGAATTACCATCATTAGTGGGCCTCTGTCCCCGGCGAGCCATTAGTCGGAGCCCCTGGCGTCGGCCGTCGCCGGCCCTCCCGGTCCTACGGCCTCCGGAGAGCCCTTCCCGGCGCGCGCGTTCGCGCACCCGCGCCAGCTGAGCGCGGGAAATGGTCGCGGAAAATAGCGCGCCTTGCAGCCAGGAAGCGCGCGAACGGAAGCTGGCGGGGAGACGGCAATTACGCGCCACGTCCCGACGAGCCGCGCAGCCGGGGTGGAAACCGAACAGTCGTCGCGCGCTGGCCGCTGCCGGGTTTGGGGCCGGGGCTGGGGCCGGGGCTGGGCGGTGGACGCGGCGGCAGAGCTCGATGCGTCGGGCAGTCGTCTGCATGGTTCTAGAGCCATGCATGCGAAGCAGTTTGGCTTTATGGGCTAAGGATGAGCTGAAGCCCCGCGAGGCCATGAGGCTTACCAGAAGAGGGTCTGAGCCCCACTTTTCCTCAAACAAGCAGCGAATGTGGACCGCAAAAAATAGGTGTTCAACTCCAATTCCAAGCCACTGAAATATTGATGGTTATGTACGTTGTCAGCCATGATGCTATGGAGTAAAACAATCATAACGAAAGTACTACTGCCAGTAACTTGTCTCTCATAGGGCTGTTGTGACTCGCTGTTAAAAAAGAAACTGAAACATCGAGTAGGATCTGCGGAAATTTTTGATTTACTACTGACATTCGTTTCGATAAAGGCATGCAACCAAAATATCAACCCATCTATCGTTGCATTCTCTTGGTTATTCTACGGAGAATAGGGCTGTTGATAATGTCTTATCTTTCCAGTTTGAAGCGTCAACATTTGCGCAAAGGGTGGGTGAGCTTTCTTGACGTGTGAGGGATTCGTGGGTTTGGGCCTTGGGGATATGAGTTAGGGGAAAACTGTGGTGGGTGACAAGTTTCATGTTGACAAGTATGGGAGTGAATTTGACATCCGCTCACACTCCACATAAATACGTGGCTATTACGTACATACACGCATGTGTGCATTCGCACATGCATGCATGCATAAATGGCATAAGACAACCCTATCGCACGAAAAAATGACCTGGCTGCACGCTTAAATCTTGCAGAATCTAGTCGCCTCACACGCACAGGCCTTTCGTTCAAGACACAGGCCGCTCGGTTTGCGAAGGACCGCTGTCCTGCCGCCGTGTGCACCACAGGGGGCGCAATGTTTGGTCCATGCGGGCAGAATGGCCACTGGTCCGCACGTCGGCGTGTGTTTGAAAGAAGCCGGCAAGATCTGCAGGTCCACCTCGCTGACGGGTTTTGTACGTGGCGATAACGGTTTGCATTTTAGGCATTTGGCTAGGCGTGGCAGAGTGCAGGTCATCCCGCGTTTAAGACACGTGGTCGTACTTTCTGAGACCGGTAACTTCTCTGGTAGCGACGTTAATTACTTTCAGCTCCTGGTTTCGCAAGCAGCCGACACCTGGCCATAAGCTAAAACGAAGCATTTCGCGCGCCAATTAACTAGACCCTGTGCGATGGGCAGCAGCACTCGGTGTGGGAGGCAATGTCTCAGGTGGGGGAGACCGATCAGCACGGAGACTGATCACTGACGTATGCGACCCAGCTCAGGTGGCGGCCAAATAGAACATCCAAGTTCGTTATGGCCTGGCTTTTTCGCGCGGTCTCCCCACCGACCCGACCCGTATGCGGACAGAGAAAAGTCTGCGGATGTTCTGTCTGGTGCTGACGAGAAGGAATTCGGTTTTGGATGCATTGAGCTTGAGATCATGGATATGGAACCATGACTCCAGCGAGTACAGGATGGTTTCCATGTGTTGGATGAGGGGAGAAGGGTTGTGTTTGACATCGGATGTAATTATTTGAGTGCCGTCAGTGTTCTGGGGTTACATGAGCGTCTGGCGCGCGAAGGCTCAGGTCGCTGGCAAATATTGTGAATAAAAGAGGACCAAGGGCTGATCGCTGGAAGACTTCCATGGTATTGGTAAGGGTTTGTAAACCGCTCTGTCACCGGAAGGAGACGAGATGCAAACTGACTCGGAATGTCCCAAAAAAATGTAAAGAGCCAAGCTGGGTCTATGCTTTTAAGCTGGAGCTTGGAAAGCAGTTGAGAGTGGGCAATGGCGTCGAAACATTTACTGAGATCCAAAAGGTATAAGAGTGAAAGATGGCCACAGCCCATGTTGGAAAAGATGCCCGTTGGTTACGTTGGGCAGGGCAGTCAGTCTCCGTTGAATGGCGGGAACGTAAACCATGTTGGGTTGCGGGCAGAAAATGGTTGTCGGGCATGCAGGTGAACACCTGGCACTGCACCACACGTCCGACCATCTTGTCCGTGATAGGGATGATGGAAACAGGACGGTAACTGGAGAACAGGGCTGGATCACCAGATTTGAAAACAGGATGAACCACGGAGTGCTTCCAGGCATTAGAAAAATCGCAGGTGAGGCAGGTGTTGATGATGTGGAAAAGGATTTGGTCCGATGGCGTCCGAACAGAGAAGCAGGATACGAATAAAAATACCACCAGGTCCAAACGTCCCAGAACGCTTCATAGAGAATATGGTCTCGTGCAGCTCGCCCAGCGTCGTGCCAGTCACCCGGAAACCGCAAGCGCCCCACTAGGTAGGCGACATGGGACCCCAGCTGGCTGTTCGAGATCAGCCAGGCTGGCTGCAGCACGAGAACCGACGTTGACAAAATAAGCGTTCATTTCGAATGGCGTGTGGTCTGCCTCCTGGCCCTCTCTGAGCAAAATTCTAAAGATATCATTTGAGCCAATGAAATTTCCGTAGCAGCATTCTGTCATAAGGCACGTGGGAAGCTTGAGAATTTCGATTATTTGAAACCACGAGCATTGACCTGCTGCTCTACTACAAGTACTATCATCAAAGTTTCAGCAAACGATTTTAATTTTGTATTGTGCACAAAGATACTAGCCACCTTTGAAACCACACGCATTCATTTTGCGTTTTATGGTTCCTTCTCAAACTCATGGCTTCTGGTTCTAGTAACTGGATGTCAACTGTCATAAGCTGTATGCATGCTAGTTGGTGTTGGTATTCGTATCAAGATTTGGGCGCAAATCGGGAAATTTCATATGAAAGGTTCCTGGTTTTTGGAGATATAACGATGCGGACCCCCTGTGTGAGACGAGCGCAACAGAGATGTGAGCCAGCTACGCAGACGCCTGCGCGTCGTCCAGAACGCCATCAGGACGGCATTGGTCTGATTTCATACCGTAGCCTGCGGTACGCATCTTTGTCTGATTTCATACCGTAGCCTGTGGTACGCATCTAAGGTTTCATGTGCGTGTTTTTTGCTCCCAAGATCATCTTTCAGTGACTGCACCAAATATGTGGTGAGACTGTTCATAAGCCGGCTTGAAATCTCTTACATCACTGATGATGCTGGAGCTGCAGATTGAGTATAGACGTCACCCGTTATATTCTTTCCTCCTTTTTATCCTCCTATTTCCTCTATTATTTCCTCAGCCGTTCAGAGGCGTCATCCGTTATATTCTTAGTCGTTCAGTAGTGTCATCCATTGTGTCCTCGGGCGTCCAGCGATGTCATCAGTTATGTCCTCAGGCATTCAGTGGCGTCATCCGTTGTGTTTTTAGGCGTTCAGTGGCGTCATTCGTTGTTTCCTCAGGCGATTAGTGGCGTCATTCGTTGTGTCCTCAGGCGTTCAGAGGTGTCATCCGTTATATCCTCAAGCGCATATTCAAAGGTTAGCATAGGGCATTACGATGGTTGGACAGCAGTTGATACAATTTAGCAATTCTAGTCTTTAAAGAGATTTGAGGATGAAAATGAGGTACTGCATGATATTTTAGAAAGTTAATTGATCAACGGATTAGCTTCCACTTCCGTCAGCTTTTTTCGATGTAACGGATTAAATTAAGCTCAGTCACGTTACTCGGTTAACGGATTACTTCATTGAAAGTTAAGTTTTGTTTTAACTTTGCTCACCTCCGATTACACCAATGAAGCGTTGGACCGGCAAGGATATGAATACCGTGTCTCGAAACTAAGGCTCAAAGTCATATGGCTGTGTTACAATCGCCACAAAACACGAGCGTGCGCCAACTGACATGCGAGAGGGAACGACGGTGTCCGGTCCGCGGTGGCCAGCGTCTTTTCCCGCAAGTTTATCCGCATAATGATGCATGAAAGGAACTGACGTGAAGAATTCGTTTGGTCCACCAATGTGAACATCGCATGCTTTCTTTAGAGGACAGCCCTGATTCCTTGGGGTCAGCATATGGCACAGAAGAAATGTTGTTTTGCCGCCTTGGTGGTCAGGGGACTTAGTCTCACCCTTTGAACACGGCAGTGGCGGTCTGTTCACGTTCAGGGACGTTTCTTCGCACCTAGCAAGCTTTTTCCATTTTTTTATATTCCTATTGACCCCTTCACATTTATTAGGCACATTTTAAATGAATTGCAAACATGATCTTACTACCTTCTAGACACCACATTGCATCCACTCAGCAACATCACCTTGTTATCTCACATGGTGGCTCGAGCATTCTGCCACCACTTTTTCCATTCACCACGCTAACCTGGCATGCTGCAGCGGTAACCTCCGACCCAGCGCCGCGCGCCGCGAGTTCCCGACAGGTCGCCTCCCGCAGACTATCTCACAGCGTAACGACCAGAAACACCAGACGAATCACAGACAAGATGGGGCCACGTAACACTTCGCCCCGATGACCAGCGACCAGAAACACCAGACGAATCACAGACAAGATGGGACCACGTAACACTTCGCCCCGATAACCAGCGACTAAATATATGTACTGATCAACGATAGTGTATTGTTGCTAACAATACGCGGTACACACTTTGAGCCGTCAGTACCCAAGCTGCTGGCAAGCCGAGTTGTAGTGTTGATCGGCATCCGCTACTCGAACATTGAGCGCCTCCCCCAATTAAATACCAATCTTCGTCAGACAAGTTAGTCCGTCCGTTCAACAACAATATGCTGCAGTCGCTTCAGAACGGCCATAAGGGTGTCGTTATCTTTTAATGGGGTGTGCTGGATCGATCAGCGCACGTACTTGGTCGGTGCCAAATGAAGCGCTTGCCTGCCTGCCGCTTGCAGTCAATGGTAAATGACGGGCTGCGACGTGGGCAATAACAAATGGCGCCGAATGACAGACGACTGTGAAGGCTCGCGTGCACCTGAACGCGATCGAAGCGACCAGCCCGCCCAAACCCGCGCCAACGCACGCATGTACCGACCGGCGCACGGTGTAGCGCCGCCAGCGGCCCTCGCGGCTACGTGCTTCGAAAAATCACGGCATAGCCAAGGGGTCCAAAAATTTCATCAAAAAGGCGCATCAACTCACTGAGCTTCCTGTAGTCTGGTGTTGTTCGAGGGCCTTGCATCTGCCCGGCTGGCTCCCGGTCTGAGACGGTGGCGTCTGGCCGGCCGGGCAGGGTCTGAGACGGTGGCGTCTGGCCGGCTGGCCCTCGGCCTGAAACGGTGGCGTCTGGCCAGCCGGGCCGGGCCTGAGACGATGGCGTCTGGCCGGCCAGGCAGGGTCTGAGACGGTGGCGTCTGGCCGGCTAGGCAGGGCCTGAGACGGTGGCGTCTGGCCGGCCAGGCTCAGACGGTGGCGTCTGGCCGGCTGCCCCTCAGCCTGAGACGGCGGTGTCTAGCCGGCCGGGCCGGGCCTACCCAGCCCTCACCGCTCGGCGAGCCGCTGATGGAGCCGCGAATGGGTCGGCGAGTGGCTAATGTTTCGCCTGACTGCAGGCTGTTATATCGCTAATCAAACCCGCACCCAATGAGCCATAATGCGGCCGTGAGCCGGGCCGTGTTGGCTTCCTTCGCCGGCGGTGACGGCATTTGGGCGTGTTCAGGCAGGGGACGCCGCGGCGCGGTGAGTTCCGCTGACTGCCAGATCGTGAGCTCGCGATCTGCTGCCGGCTGAATCTCATTATATGCCAGTACAGCTGACAAGCTGATAATGACTTGTTAAACGTAGGGATTGTCTCGTGCGTGTGTTGTTTCTTTGTTGAGACGATTTTACGGCGCGTGAGAGCTTTTTGCTCGTTTTACGCCATAATCGTTCATCCCAGCTGAAGCGGGACACGAAAAGAACCATGCGTATGTTGTTGCATGCCTTAATAACATAGCATTTTATTTCTGTCAAAGAATAGTTTCTCATTCTCATGTTGATACATACGACCACAGTTGTGTCTTCAAAAGGATAAACAGTCCGGTGTTGGACGCTGTTTTCGTGAATTTCATGTTTGAAAACTGAATTGAATTCTTCTCTAATAACGCTAGCACAGAAAGGGACGCTATGATCCAACGTGAGTGCTGCCCTCAGTCTTGCTCCGGGAAGCTGCGCTCTGTATTGCTCCCATTAGGTCTACTTACTGGCTGAGGACATAAAAAGGATGGTCTGAAATAACGGATGGTTCCACTAAATCAAATGCAAATAAATGACGAATCCACTCCGAACACGATAAAAATTGCGCTCGCAATATCACGGCGCTTTGATGGCTTGCAATATATTCTGTATGTTGTGCACATAATGCGTACTTGATGGACAGCACAGATACGCATGTTCGGATGACTAGGCATGCGACGCAAACACTTATGTGTACAATCAGGGCTAACATTTCAGGTAGAAACAGCTGCGAAATGGATCATCGGAAGTACTTCCGCTTAGACCTGGTGTTGGGTCAGGTTCCGCACGAGTGTAATTACTCTGCACGGCGTCGGCTGCGCACTATTATATTCTAGTTCCAGCGCTGATTCGCCGTTTTTCATGACGCTTGAAGGGGTCGATGCGATCCCCTGCCGTTTCCGAGCCAAGAATGAAATAACGTAGAAAATAATACTAGTGGATTGCTCTCATCGAGATACTGCGGTTGATGATAAGTCTTATACTGCTTGGTCAATAAGTGACCCCATTATGCCAGGTCAAAGGGCAGGCTTTCCCAATATTGTATCGTTTCAATTTTACATGGTCATAAGTACGAGACCATGCCTCGCTCACACAAAACCTAAATAGGCATGTTCCTTTTTCAATTCTGAGCAATTTTTTTGAGTCTATATCTATGATATCGGTTGTGTTAATGTAGCAATGTAGGCCGGCCGTGCTTGGTAAGTGTTATTCTCTATTGCCGGCCTACGCCCACGCCGGCCGTGGATCGCAGTAAGGTGCTCCTCAAAAACCGCTGCCGCCCCATAACCAGGAAGGCTAGAGATACGCTTGTGGTGTCAAAACATGCGCAATAGATGTACTATAGGCTACTGGGCATTTGGGTGCGATTGTGCAGCATGCGCCTTGGAGGAATTCTCAGAAAACCTCAGGGGGTCGCATCGACCTCCTATCACGTTTATCACCTTTATCAGGTTATCAGGGCGAGGGATAAAACATAGTACGCATATCTAAGGTGATCGAAGGCTCCTTATAAGCTCTCTTAATTCTTCATATTTGATTTGTATTCTGATAAGGTTGAATAAAAAACCACATATTTTGTGCTTTAGCTCCTCCACGGTGCATGTTTACACTGCTACCAATATATATATATATATATATATATATATATATATATATATATATATATTTCCAATGTATCTTTTTAATTATACGAAATGCTCAAATGCCTCTACGTTGTTAAACAATTGACTGCTAGACTGCTAAAGCTAATTATTCCACAAATTAGGTACAAATAAGTCCCTTCGGTCAACGCCGAGACATACTATGTAAAATTGCTCCTGGCATGTGTTGCATGCTAGTGCGTGCTTAGACATGCTTGTTTATCACAGGGATGTATAACCTTCTTGGGACTAGATAAGACACGCCTGTCTGTTTCGATGAAGTCATGCTGCCGAAATATCAACCCATCTATGTTTCCATTCCCCTGTTTTTTTCGAGGATATTTTATTTATGTAAATGATGTTCCTCGCAAATGCACTGAACAACTTCTTGGGGCTAGTTACATTACTGAGCTTGTTTCAGACCTTAGGTTTTGTGAAATGCCCCAGATCTGAGACCTGTTGTGCCGGGGCACCATTACTACAAGAAACGTTTTTTGCCGCTGATACATTTAGTTTGTCTTCTTTATTTGCCTCGTTCCCTGAAGGTGACGACGAAGGCAATGGTGAGATGTTTGGTTCGTATTTTGTGCGAAGTATGAAACACTTTGTGCACTCTGAGGCGACCTTTAGGCGCTTTGCAGCACACGTGACAAATGCTGACTTTTGTACGCGGCAAAGCTTTTGTCAAACGCTTGAGAGTTTGAAATGGCAAATGTTTGTCACACTGGGGGGGCGCCCTACCACGGCGCTTCAGATCTGTAGAAGCTGCTGGGGTCTTCATCTCCGGCAGTCTCTCACAGCCTCCAACGTGTGGACATGGCCCCTCCTCCCCCCCCCCCCCCTCCTCATGTCACTGTCTTCATGTATATGTATGTATGTGTGGCCTGTTCACGATTAGAAAGTGAGCCAGCGTATTATGGTTAAGCACACCTCAAGAGCGGCTGGCTAAAATAGCAGGGGAGGATATAAGAGCGCACGTCTAAGATTTACCCAACTGAGTGCTGGGCTTTGCTCAATGACGACGAGTTAATTAAGTTCACAATTTTTCAGGTTAGAGGATGTTTTTAGGCGATCATTAGCCCCAGCAGGCTGCTCAAAACACGTTTTATCTCTTGAAGTACTTAATAGCATGAAATCCTGGATTGAAGATAGAAAGCCTTCTGGATCTTCAAAAACACGAAATGAAGTTAACAATGGCCCTTCCCACCCTTCATTTGTTTGTCCGCAAGTCCGAATAAATCGTTCGCAATAAACCGCGGCATGGGAGCAAGTACACCTGGGCAGTCTCCTGAAGAAACTTGCTAACGAGCTTGTGCATTATTTATACAGCTCGCCTGGCTGCATGCCTCTTCAGGTCGATTGACAGGCCTCGTTATGTTGCTCGCCGTTGCGAGGGGAACGTCAATGTTGACGTACAATGGCTCAGCATGAGGCTGCAACGAAGAAGCCAATCATCCTATCAATCAATCACAGATAAAACGGCATGCTCATCAAATGGTGTCATAAATCCTGAGAAGAATCTGGGACACCTGCAACTGCGGAAGCGTTGTCATATGCTCCCAGTTCAGAAACATTGGATTAGTTGCATGTTTTGTCCTTTCAACCCTTTGCTTCGTCACCTGGGACTTCTTTCGTAAGCATTTGAGGGCAGATGTTAGGTTTTGTTATGATGATGATGTTAGGTGATGTTAGGATTAATTTGGTCAATTTTGGTCTATTAATGACCGAAACGACGCTGTCAGTTCTTTCAAAACGCTAGTGGCTGGAAGCAGTGTTTCACATCGCGTTGTGGCCTGCCCAGTGCACTTAGGAAATATTTCAGTGATCTCGACCTTTCAGCGGCCTGCAACGAGAGGTCAGTCTCGGAGTGACTTTACTCTTGGGCGGCCTTTTAGCGCTGTCTGCCGAACTTGCCGAGAGGTTCGCCGTTTTCTGGCTGCATCTGCCCACTCCCATGTTTCTGACGTCGTCTGCCGGGTTGCCAACCCCACCGAGAATATAAAACTCCGCTGAAAGCTCCACCGAACCCCACCGAACTCCACCCATCCGCTCCAATGGTCAGGAGACTAAGTTCAGTCCTTGGGAAATGCGGCAGCATTTTGCATGCATAATGGATGCGCTTGACGGGGGGGGGGGGGGGCGAGAAGCCAGAAATGTTTCCAGGTGACGCCTGTCCATCAAGCTTGCCATGAAAATGTCAGCGGGCTTCTTGATCGACTGAACCACGGCCACGCTCTACGCTGGGCTGTTTTTATAAGGAGGTGATGCCTTGTCTGGCTGTCCTCACACATTAAGTCTGTCCTCGGCTACTATAGACGGCATTGTACCTTTTGACCCAGAATATAAAAGGGCAGCTGCCTCCTATCCACGTGCATCCCATATTCTCTGGTATGCATGCCTCGGTGACTTTCTTTCGCCTTCCGGTTCAAGTGCATGATTGAATTTGTTATCGTTGCGCGATTTCACTGTTTTCAAAGTTGCTGCCAGAAATTTGCTTGTCTGCCAAGACGCAA
Source organism: Pollicipes pollicipes (assembly GCF_011947565.3). Taxonomy (NCBI): domain Eukaryota; kingdom Metazoa; phylum Arthropoda; class Thecostraca; order Pollicipedomorpha; family Pollicipedidae; genus Pollicipes; species Pollicipes pollicipes. The sequence goes on along the minus strand of NW_023596297.1, from coordinate 35,331,468 downwards.
CAGGCACACATGTGTAAATGAGCACAATGCACGCAGCCGACATTTGATTGCACAGTGCCATCATTCGCATCGTGTGAGCAGGGGCTACCGTGCATGGCCTTTGCTATGACTCGGGTTTTCACAGGCTTTGTACAGGTTGGTGACGTCACTGGTGCCGAGACTTCGACGCGGCGCGGTCGCTAGCATCCGGTCCAACACAGCGGGACACCTGAAACAATGGAAATCCTCATACAGATCCTGAACAAGCTGTTGACGGAAGGTACATATGACCAGCGAGCCGATTACGTAGGATGTAATGGTAGATATGAAGCATCCTTTGCAACCCTATCTCACTAACTACTAGGTAACTTTGCAACCCTATGTCACGAACTTCTCAAGGTCATGAGAATTGTTAACATGCACACTGTCATAGAACGAGATAAGACCACCCGAACACTGGGTTCTCTCCGTATCGATTATGAACAAGCCGTTAGCGGCAGGTCCATATAACCAGCGAGCCAATCGCGTAGAATTTAGCGTCAAATTTTAATTATGTACTTTGCAAGCTTGTGCGGCCAATCATTACCATGAAATCGGCATTGAAATTGGAAAGTCTAACGAGAGAACTGCTGAAGAGAACGGCGGCCGGGATCTTGGGCTGCCGTCGTACTGATGATGAACAAACTGTTGGGGTTAGGTGCATATAGCCAACGGGCCGAATACGTAGAACTTAACAGGGAAGTATGATGTCCTAATTACAAATGTATATGCCTTGCGGTTGAAATGTAATTAGTGTCAAATGCGAAAACGTGCACGCACGGACTGTTGGAGATATGCAGCTAGAATATCGGGCCACCTCCTTACCACCAACAAGGAGATCATTACTGGTTGGCGCGATATTCGCGAACCTATCAAGCAGAATGAAATGGTATGCATGAGCATGTGTGTTGCGAGCTTATATTCAGGGGGACGATTAATGTAATCCCCCCTCCCCCATAAGGAAAGCATCCGCTGCCCCTACGTCTATGTGGGAGCCGGCCAGCATCCTGCGCTGAGCACTGACCGTAAGGTCGTTTTTGCGGGGTTAAGTAGCACAGTGTTACGGAGAGTTATAGGAAACTTTACGGTAGCAAGGAAGGCCCATCTTTTATTACAGGCACCAATTTGCCGCCAAAAACTGAGCAAATGTCGATGACGCCAAAAAAACAGCCAGCCATGAAGCAGGTTCACACAGGCGCGTGTTGCTCGTTGTTTGTTTGGACCTGTTGCCAATTTGGGTGCCCATTTTGTTCCTTTGTTTGGGCGTTCCGCCCAATGATGAGGAGTTAGAGTTTTAGGGTGTATCCACAGGCGCATAGGGCGTGCTGTCCAAACAAACTTTGGTGACGGGCATAATAAATGTAGTTATAGAAGAGAAGTGACACTGGCCTGAAACACACAGAGATTTATCAGTTGAGCAGTTAATGTTGTTCCGGCTCAAAAGGCAATGATCACAGATACATATCGTGCTCTGCGTCCCGGTTTGGCTATCCATACTTCTACCCGTATGCCACTTTGATGTTAAACATAGCAACGTACATGAAGGTGTTCAGAGCGCAACATACGTGGCCCGACACTCATGATGACCGAGCAGACAAATGGCGACCGAGTGTCGTTGGTCCTGCGCTCAGGTACGGAACGAGCACGGCCGCCCTCGCAGACAGGAAGACCGAGTATGGTCGGTCTAGCGCACAGGTACGGACCGAGCACGGCCGGCCACGCAGACAGGCAGATCGAGCACGCCGGAATGTGGTCAGGTACGGATCGAGCACGCCGGAATGTGGTCAGGTACGGACCGAGCACGTCGGAATGTGGTCAGGTACGGATCGAGCACGTCGGAATGTGGTCAGGTACGGACCGAGCACAGCTGGGTCCGTAGACAGATACAGACCGGGCACGGCAAAATGTAAATGGGCACGGATCGAGCACGGTGCATCTGGCGCAAGAACGGCAGCGGACAACGGACTCGCCATGCTCGTCACTCGCGCCGCTGGCGGCAGCTGGACCATGGGCCCCGTGACCGAGTAAGATCGAAGTGCAGTGGAATGGATTGCCGCTCAACGGCAGTGTTCACATTTGTATGAAATTCTGAACTGAAAAAGCCGTCTTGAAGAACATTCGGTGCAATTCACAGTCCTTGCCCTTTTTAAGACCTAGCTCCTCTAGCTTTTTCAGCTAAACGCCCGCGAGGATGTGCAGACTATTTTCGGGAAACTATTTCAAGGTCATCGGGGCACCATGACGCCATAACAAATTTATTCAAATTCTGCAATCTCATTAGCTGTGCGGCGACCAAGACCAATAAAGATACAGTTTCGAGTTGTTCATATCTGGTGTTCGTGAGCACCATTTCCAGATATATGTGAAGGCTGTCAATTGGCTCCGAATTCATGCTGTGCAAGGTACGATGGTGTACTGAAACAATGGTGTATTGAGAAGCATATGTATGAAAAAAATGCGTTTTCAAAAGCGGTCTTTTTCGCTGAAATGTGTACCAAAAGGCATCAGGAGCTTATGTTTGTACATCCGTTCCTTGCTTCATTGTGTTCAGGTGTAAAGTATTCCCTTTTAGGCTGCCGCGTGCATCACCATACTCGTCGCTTAAGTTTACGCAATCGGCTCGCTGTTAATATACACCTGCCAGTAACAGTGTGTTCACTATCGTCACGAAGACGGCCCGATGTTCCTGCCGCCCTAGGGCGAATAAGTCTTCTGTGTGCACGTATAGTGTATGTTTCAGCCCATCGCATTTAGTGGTTTTTCGCATAGCCTTGCAGAGCACAGCATCACGCTCGTCATAAAATCCAACGTAAGCGGCTCGCTGGTCATGTACACCTCCCACTAACGGATCTTCCATTATCTGCGCGAATGCTGCGATGCTCCAGCTGCCCCTCAGCATTATGTCCGACACCAAGCGGCCCGTCGTGCGCTGATGTCTCGGAACCAGTGACTTCACGTTAACCTTAAGCCATGATGAAGCGAGAATCACCGGACGACCTTGTCCCTCTTACACGGCCTTGCACATAAGTAATGTTGGGCGAGGGGTTCTCCCAGGCTCAGTTACAGCCAGCAACCGATATCACAGTTTCAAGGAATCGGCAGCCTCAAAAATGTGACCAGCTGGCGCGCAGCGCGGCGAAAGCACATAATCAAGCTGAGACCACAGAAAACCGCGGCTTACCAAGGGCAAAACACACCGACAGGGATGCCGCGGCTTCGTTTTTGCGGCAATCCTTCCTCCGCCGCCAAACCCTGCACGTCGCGTGGTCAAATCCTCTTCACTTCTGCCGTTGGTGAAGGCCGAGGTAGTCAGCTCATTCGACTCTCTGTGGGTGCCCCGTCTCCCCTCGACGAGAAGCTTTCGGCGCTCCCGCGCGCCCAACGGCGGACACGAGCGCGCGTGAACAATGGGCGCTTCGGCCCATCGACCGGCGGCCAGCCGCAGACCGCCGGCCCCAGGTGCGAAACCGCTCCCAAACTCATTACCGCCGGCACCGCCGTCCAATTACTTATAAATGCGAGGCGGCGCGACAGCGGCCGGCGCGGTTCGCCCGGCCAGCGAGACCGAGCCGCCGCTGCCGCCGATACAGATTAACAAAAATGATTGAGTGCAGAACCATGTGTTTCGCGAGGCGGGGGCGCGCCGACGGCTTCAAATACCGCTACCGACGCCCGCCGCCGTCGGCACCGACGCCCCGACCTGGGCCTCCCGTGCTGCTGGAGGTGGGCGGGCTTCGTGCAAGCGCTCGCTCAGAAGCGGGGGGTCGTGCGGCTATCTCATTCCTGACTGCAGCGTGCACTCAGAGATCGGCTCATCCCTTCTGGGCTTATTTATTGCACGAGTTTGGCTTTACCGTCACTGATCAGGGGTTAACCTCAGCTTGTAAAGAACCCCGCTGACTGGCACCCTGCTTTTCCTGGTATGAATCGTAATGCTGCTAACAGTGAATAGTGATGCGGAAGTGTTTACAGTATCAATACTTATATGTATGCAGAAAGAATGGGTTCCCTGTTCACTGTGCACACCAGGCATGCTAAGCACCCCTGCTTTGCATAATTCTAGCTATTTTAAAACCGTTGGTAAGTGCTTGGAGGCGCAGAACAGGTCATCGAAGTTTTGGTAACCTTTTCTCTTCACATCTGCCTTCATCCCAGACCATAGATTTCGGCTTGCGCTTCGGAGTCTGCGGCGGGGCTCCAGCTCGGTCTCCGGGCCGGTCTCCGGGTCGATCTCCGGACCAGTCTCCGTCTGCGGTCTTGCCCGCGGCTGCGCCACATCTGGCGACAGCGCGCCGGCCGTGCCTCAGCCGCCGCCCGCTCCGATTCCGATCAGCGACAAAACAGAGGGATCGGCCGCCGGCTCCGATCAGCTGGCTGCCGATTTATCGGCCGCTCCCGCCAAATAATGGTTTCATCGGACCCAATAGATTTGCGGCGTTAATCCCGAAAATCGGGGCCGGTTCCGGTTTTGCCGTTGCGTTCGCCGGAAGTGCGAAGAGATCAGGTTCAGAGTAACTCGCTCGCGATTCACTGGGTCAGTGGACGCCGATAGCATTGCTTTGAAGCAAGCGGGGTGAATCCGAGGCAGAGGGGTCAGCGGTGTAAAGCTCCCGAGAGACGGGAGACTGCGGATTTTTCTCTGCGACCGACGGCGGCGTCCGCCTCGGACTCGCCTGTCTTTTATTGCGGAGGTAATGGCCGCGGCATGTAAATGACGTCAGGATCGGCGGCTGGTGAGTTACGTCGCATTATCCCGAGCTGGCTCGGTCGATGTGGCAGTCATCCGCACCATCCGCACCGCACCTCCCTCTCCCTCTCTCCCACATCCGCCGGTCTAGATCCCCCGCCCTCCTCCTTCACCAGCTAGAGAAGGATAAGCGTCCGCCAAACGTTAGCGGCCCAGCTCCAGACGCTGGGAATTCATGCTGGGTGAATGGTTTAGGGCTAGTTTCGATGCCGGATTTTTGCACTTAACCACGGCCGAAACATGCCACCGGGAACTTTCTAAAAACTCATTTGACTTGAAAACAAGTCAAAAAGCTTTTAAAGATGAAAATCAGAGGATTTTTTCACATTAAGGCGTAGTGGTACATCTCGAATAAATCTAAGTTCCTGGAATATATCAGATATGACTTTTTGTGCCTGTCAGAGAAATGCTTACTCAGCGCGCTGGCTGCCGAGAGCTTCTTTCTGTTCCCAGCCGGTCGTAAATTTTTAATCGTAATCTAGACAGATAGAGCACATCAGAGAATCGGAGAGGGATTTATGTGTTGCTGCCCGGGGCAATCTCATTATGGGCACCAAAGTATTACAAGAGTCGGACCTGTGAGCTGAAATGCTACCCTAGCTGCTTACGTGCTTGCCCACAGGTTAAACGCTGACAAACGCTGAGAAGTGACAGCTTGATTTCGCTTCACCCGGCCCGCCGTTAATGGGACCGGCCTGCGACTGGAAACCCAACTCAGCTGACACGAAAGTGGCATGCTCCCAGATGTGTCGCTCGTGGTGTTATACTTTTTAGGGTAGCAGGGGGCAGCATCAGGGGATTCCACATAGAAAAGACAAATCGCGTCCAGGATGTTGAAAAACAACGATAGCAGATACGAGAACATTTGCATTAGATGTTTGCACCATATGACACATTACAGAAGTGTTTCGAAATGACACTATAGGGACATGGTGGGGAACACTATAGCAGTTGCTGCTTTGTAACCAGGCTTGCGAGCAAAATAATGTACATTGCCCCCCCGCATGCTAAAAAGTTTTTAAAGCTGATAATGAACTTGTAAACGTGGTCGAAATAAGAGCGTTGATAGTCTAGCGTTAACTTCAACGTTTGTGGTGGATGCCTTGAAGACCAAACAAATCACCAAACAGTTGCTGTGAGGAGACTCAACAAATGGCCTCACGGCTGCTGTGTGGAAACCAAACAAATCCCATCGCAGCAGCTGTGTGGAGATCAAACAAATCGCCTGGCAGCAGCTGTGTGGAGACCGAACAAATCCTTTCGCGGCAGCTATGTGGAGACCAAGCAAATCACCTGGCAGCAGCTGTGTGGAGATCGAATAAATCCTTTCGCGGCAGCTGTGTGGAGACCAAACCAATCCGCTTGCAGCAGAGCTGTGCTGTGATGCATATGTATATTGCACGGCACATTACCAGCGAGTAGCTGAGAAGAACATGGTGTTACATTGCAGACAACACTGCAGAGTCTTCTGTCTTTCGCCTTTGCTGCATCTCCTCTTGAGCACGACGCAAGCGGGGTATTCATTTATAACGGCGATCTTACATCAAACGTTCTCCTTCGCTCTTATGAAACGAGCTCAGGCATTCTAATCCATGGAGTGCTCTCCACATACAAAGGCAATTTTTATTTCGATACACCTCGAGTGATGAGAGACGTAATGACGGACTTGTGCCCTGAAGGGCCCTCTCCTCTGACTGAAGGGAGTCCTTTGTCACAGATGCAGCCCCATGCCCCTCCCCTCTTCCCCTCCTTTCTCCGCTGGCCGTGTTAATTAGTTCTGCGCGTGGCGATAACTCCTAGACGCAGCGCAATCAAATTTCACGGTGCAAGATAGAATGTATACGAGTCGCTTTAAAATTTGACAATAAAGTTACCGTTGTTGCAGTATGATGGCAAGAGAGAGCAGGCAGTTCAAAAAAAATTGTCACCCTCCTGTGGCCCCCTGAGATTATGGTAACATTGCACTTTGGGAAAAGTACCAAATCCCTCATGCTCCATACCAAAACCTGACATCTCTCAAGTTCCGGTGCATTTTGGCATGATATGATGCAAGAGACAAGTGAACAAATGCATAAATAAATCACGGGCGGGGGTGAAAACAGGGAGGGGAACAGGGGACAAAAGCCTTCCGATCCCCAAGACGGCCAATGACATACAACTGAGTTGCATGCACGTAGACCGTCCTCAAGAAGTCCAAGTGCGCTCCGCCTCGCCATCACTTGCTATGAACCCACCCTGATCTCGGGATCAGACCTTGCGTCCACCATCACTTGTTATGAACCCACCCTTATCTCGGGATCAGACCTTCACGTCATGTACTTCAAATCTCCCGGGAGCTAAGATTCGTGTTAAAGTTTTTTCCCCAAAGACTTTTCGGGGTCCAATTTATTGAAATGTGTGTTAGATGATCTTCTTGGATCCAGGATCATTTCAAAAACTTCCCTGTAGGATCCAGAAGGTTCTAAGATACTTGGAATTTCGTCCAGGTTTCAGGAAACTGTATTGTTCTAGTCCAGCTCTTTGTGGTGAGTCTTTCAGGATTAAGTGAGGTAAAATTTCGTGCAATTTTTTTTACTTCAGGCCGATCCATATCAATTCAACATTAGCTGGAATGTCCAGGTACAAAGTTTGGGAATGAAAGTTACATGGCGTTAAACGTATTGTGGTTCTGTGATATCTGCATCCTGATGTAGCAGGATCACAGCAGGATCAGGATCCTGCTGTATCTGTATATAGATGTGTTACAGATTACAGGAAATCAGGTTAAAGGCTTACGCAAAAAGAAGACACTTTAAAACCTGGGTTGTACGCTTTTCAATGTTCTTGAATGCAAGCTTTGCGATCAGGCAGCGCATGTTTATATTGTTGCATATCACTTTTTACCCCTTCATTCAGTAAACATTGGAAACGTAACAAGTTCAAGCTGCATAAATTGATTTGCGATGTTTTACGAGTGTTAGAAATATGGCAGATTTCCAATATACCCGACGAGTCAAATCCCGGCCGGCAGGTACTATACAATGTTTAACATGCATATGGTCTAGGCGAATTTCATCGAAATTGCCTATGGTACGCATACCTTCAGAACATATGTGAACTACCTGCACGAAAGGCCTTAACATTACTCACACGCGCACGAGCTAATTCTTCTTGTCCGCCCCGAATGGGATGGCTGCTGTGTCACCAATTGGTTCGAAAAGTCACTGACAAGAAAGCAGTTCAGATTTTACTCGCAGCACTACCTGGGATTCTCCAAGCTCCAATTCCTTGGGTGCCTGATTCGCTTCTTTCAGTTTGTCGGAGATCTTCTGGGGTCCAGAATCCGTGTTTAATTCTGTCTAAGAATGTTTGGGATGCAGATTTTTGTCGCAACTTTGCCAAAAATGCTAGTGGATGATATAGCGCTTTCATAAGTTTTTTTCCGAAAGATGTTTCATGATGTAGCATTTGTCCGCAATGTTGTCGAAAGTCTAAAACGACAATTTACCAATGTATTTTAAGCCTGACAGGCTTTATTATGCCGTTTGCTGGATGAACATATTGACATCCAACCAATTCATCGTAATAATATGAATTTGCTGCTGAACCGACCTGACTTCATCATTGACAGTTCGCAGATCAAATGTCTAATGTAAGAAAAAATTCGGTGATGCTGCAGGCGGCAACAGCTGCTATTCTTTATTGAAAAAAGACATTTTGAGCTATTGTATCACATATATATATATATATATATATATATATATATATATATATATATATATATATCACAATACGTAGCTATAGCTACGTATTGTCTCGTACGAAGCGACTATCTGAGCGGACTCATTTGATTGCAACAAAAAACACCCGGACTTCACATCAATCTCCGTCGCCGCATTTCGTGCTTGTCCCATTATTTCGTGCCCGTCCCATTTCCGGTCCGCTGGCGCCCCTGCCCGCCGGGCTCATGCAGCAGCTGGACAGATCACCCATCCTCTTCCTCTGCGGGATGAGGCGGACGTAACGGGTTTCATTTGTAATGCGCGCCTCGTTAGCTGCCACGCGCAACGGGGCTGCGGCCGGCGACGTAATTCTGCCGATTCTGGTGTCTCCGTGCCTCCCCTGACGTCTCTGCCGCTCCTGGTCTCTCCCTGGCCACACAGACGCCTCACCCCCACCAACAGGGCTGGTCATCCGGGCGTGCTGGCGCCCCTGGCGTGGGGGGGGGGAGGGTGCCGATGGAGGCGCGCGTGCCCGCTCGGTGGTGCCCTGTGTTGGTGACGTTCACCGGCCCTTCTGCGGGCTGCGCCACGTTGGTATCCCCATAAGGCCCAGGGGCTGGTGGTGGTCATGTGGAGTATACAGCGGCTGATGATGGTCATGTGGAGTATACAGCGGCTGGTGGTAGTCATGTGGAGTATACAGCGGCTGGTGGTGGTCATGTGGAGTATACAGCGGCTGGTGGTGGTCATGTGGAGTATACAGCGGCTGGTGGTGGTCATGTGGAGTATACAGCGGCTGGTGGTGGTCATGTGGAGTATACAGCGGCTGGTGATGGTCATGTGGAGTATACAGCGGCTGGTGATGGTCATGTGGAGTATACAGCGGCTGGTGGTGGTCATGTGGAGTACGCAGCGCAGCACAAGACGCGGCCGGCAGCTGGTGCTGGGGATACGATGTGGCGATTTCCTTCACCCGGCAACGAGGCGACGCTGAGGAACGGGCTGTGGGTCACATCATCATCATCGCATCAGCGGGAGTCGCACTGGCTGCGGAACTGAAAAACGGGGTTGGAGATTGTGGCATGTGTCATCCTCGCCCCTCCCCCCCCCCCCCCTCTCCTCCGCTGACCCACATGGTATCGATGAGAGTGGATGTACTGGGCCATCGACGATCTGGGCTGGATGACTGGGTGCTTCATCTTGCAGAGCATACACGAAGAAAGGTCCAGCGATCTGTCGCTTTATTAAGCGGGCTTTAGTTATGAGGGCTGAAAGCTCCATGCCGTGAGGCATCCGTCAGAAATTTGTAATGAAGACAAGCCAAAATGCCATCATATGGCCATAGTAGCGTTGAAACCCAGATTGAATCAGACGACTACACGTCAAAGCCGCTTGTGAAAAGTTAAATGCCTGGCGTTGAAGCTGAAGTTGGATGCCAACACAGATTGCCCAGCTGTGTACTCATGCCTTCCATGACGACATTCGTCATAAGTAAGGAACGGCGTCGTTACACTTCCATACGCATGCACTGCACCTTGCGGAGTGCATATCGCAGAAATGCATCAGTCAGGCAACCAATTCGCAGACGAGTTCCGTCCACACTGACAGCTGGGGCGTCCGGCGGGGCTATAGCAAGCGCCGGGAGGGCCGAGTGTCCGGCGATGTCGCCGATGTTTTTGTTTTCGACGCCGCTCGGTCCCACGTCGTTCGGCGGTAGCGACGGCCTTCTAAAGTGATATCGACGGCAGGACGGGGGATACCGACCGCGGTTCGGGGTGATATCGACGGCAGGACGGCGTGATTCGACGGCAGAACGGCGTGACTCGACGGCGGGGCGAGGGGAGTCGATGATAGGGCGGGGCGTTGTTGACGCCAGGACGAGGTCATAACGACCTCGTGGGACAAGGCTGCATCGGCATTACGACACGTGCTACACACATGTCTGCGACGAAGGTTTTGATAGTCAAAAATACAACTGGGACGAGGTTTCACCTTTGTCCATCTCGTTGTGCAGAAATATGTCGCCCCAGGACTGGAGCGGCGTCTACTCAAAGTTGGAGGATGAACCCGTGGCTGGCATCCCCAGGCCCTGATGAGCCGAACACAACGCCGGCTTCACGGCGACACAAACCGGCCGGCTGAGCCAGGTATAATGCCGACGCGATCGCTCGCCGCGGCCGTGGCGTCCCCACCCTCCGACGCCTACTCTCCGGTGGCCCACTATTTGCATCGCAAATCTAATTCCGCCGCGAGATTTTTCAATTACAGCGCCGCGCCCAGACGTGTTTGAAATACTGTGAAGCGATGGCGGAGATGAGCGCGGTGGCCGCCGTGTGCGCGCACTCCCCCACCGCAGCTGAGTAACAAACTCGTAAATAAACCGGCGGCCCGCGGGCGCGTCGCCCCAGGCGCCGCCGCCACCGCGGCGGAGCAGGGGCGCCGGCCGGAAGCCTCTAACGAGACGCGGCGTCCGATCCGAACATTGAGCGCCAGCAGGCAGAAGTGGCGGGTCTTCGCTCGGCTCAGCTGACGAGCGGAGAACTGTTCAGGCCGCACCTTGCCGTGCCGCGTTCTCATCTCAAATTAAGCCCGTAGATGACTCTTTTCAAGAACCCTTTTGGATTACTCATTCGAACATAAATTGGACGTAATTCAGATGGGATTATCATAAAATGACGGCCATTCCTCTGGGACGGAGGAGATTATCTGTGTGATGCGTTTTTGCGTGAAATTCTCACAGTTGGGATATGAGCCCGGCGCGAAATCAGCTGAGCACCGTCTCTTGAGACAGGATCTTTTGCAGGAGTGTGTAATTGCTGGAGCTAGTAGAGCCGCCACAGCTATCCAGCTGAGCGTGCCAGATTACGGCCATTATCAGCCATCTTGTTTCCTAATCTTTTGGCTGCGTTTAATCGAATAAGTGCCCGGAAAAAGATCAGCCTGAGGGGAGCAGGCAGGGGGATAAAACTGAGCATGATAGTTCTGAAGTTATGAGGAAACACCTGGCTCCCTTCTTGAGGAAGCGTCGCATTTTAGCGGCGTCACACATGCGTCCAAGTGTCCTACAGTGCACAAAACGTCCAGACGTTTTGGCCAGAACAAGTTACATCGCAGCATTGCTTAGCTCTAAGCAGGTATGATATCAGCACTAAAACTTCCACACCCTTCCGCGCGTTTCGGACGTTGCGGCTGTATTGTTCCGAGCTAAATGGGTATCTTCCAACATACCTAAGCTGATAGCTCTGCGATAACCACATTGATAGTCGGCTGTATTTTCCCAGCCTCCGGCATGAATTATGACATCGTTCTAAGCTCCCAACAGCTTAACTACGATTTTCAATGATTTAAACGACATAGGTATGCTTTTTTGGCTTAGCCTACCTCACTGAACGGGTTGAACAAGTCGCTCTACTGCGCCAGAGCAAACCGTAACGACGTATCCATCTCCTCACACAAAACACACAGTCTTCTCTTGGTGCAAGTCAACCCCTTCAAAGATGCAGCCGAGCCGGCCTGCAAGTTAGCAAATCCATTTACCCGCCAACGACCAATCAATCATGGCTTTGCATAAGCGAGCACCATTTTCGGCGCGCCCTCGATGCGCCGCCGAGACCCGCTGGTCCCAACGTCCTCACCTCTCAGCGGGGGTCAGGGCCGGCGCGCTGCCACCAGCGGCCATCGGGCCAGCCGCTCCTCCCGGACCCATTTCAGCCGCGTCCGGCCAAAGCCCCAGCCGAGCATTTGCATCGGGGCGGCGGCGGGCGCCGGGCGCGGATCAGGCCGCCGGCTTGCCCAGGAGCGCCGCCGGCCATCCGGTCCGGTCCGGCGCGCCTCTCGAACGCTCGCGCGCCTCGGCACGCCGCGCGAAATATTGATGTGGCGGCAGAGGGCGGCGGCGGCCGTCCCAGCTGCGGCGGCGGGAGCGGCGCGGGCGAGACGAGCCGCTGCTGTGGGGATTCGGCGCCGCCACATGGTGCGCTTCTGCCTGGTGGGGACCGGTCGGTCGCTGTCTTAAGCGACTTTTGTGTGAATTATCTGCCTGGTGGGGACCGGTCGGCCGCTGTCTTAAGCGACTTTTGTGTGAATTATCTGCCTGGTGGGGACCGGTCGGCCGCTGTCTTTAGCGACTTTTGTGTGAATTATCTGCCTGATTGGGACCGGTCGGCCGCTGTCTTTAGCGACTTTTGTGTGAATTATCTGCCTGATTGGGACCGGTCGGCCGCTGTCTTAAGCGACCTTTGTATGAACTATCTGCTGACCGATAAACTAGAAGACATATTGATGGTTGGTGATCGCAGTTGGGAGATGCACCTTGTTTCGCCAACCACGAAAATACCCAGTTCCTGATGCGCGGAAAACAGCATTTTAAAAAGAATACAAGTAAACCAAGCTTCACTTATCGCTGTCAGCTGACGTATTAGGAAACAGGAGCGGGTGATCATCACGATTACCCAGCCAAACCTTGCACGAAAACCTCAAATCAGTAAGATGTGTTTCGAACGATCTGACCAGTTAAGCTCAGTTTGCTTGGGCGCGCACATCAGGTGGCGGATGCAGCTAAGGTCCCAGCTAAATGCGTTTAAAGGATATATTTACCCGCCGTAGCCATGAGCACAGCCATGTTGTTTTGAATACAAACCTACTTATCTGCTCTCCACAACGCAATAAGGTCGTGAGAAAAAACGTGCCGCTACGACATTTATGCTTCTGAATGTAACTCCGCTCCTTCGATACTTTGATACGCCTCAAAAATAAGTTTCGGGGACTCCTAGAAATACAACATACAAGACAGATTAGCCACTGTGCAGCACATGCCAGAAAGTCCCAGATCAAGCTGTCAAGTGCAGCCCCAATGCGGCACTCATGTGCAATACAGATCAAGGCATCAGCGCAAGGAGCACATCGACGCAAGCGTCAGCCCGCTGCAGACACCGTTTGATAACACTTCCGACAGCACCGCGGCCTGATAGCCAGCCCGCGATAGCGGCGACGGCGAGCTAGCGCGGGTGCCTTTCCGTCACCAGCGCGGCGTGCCTCGCGAGTGTGTGCTCTCAGTCACCGGCGCGACCGCCGCAGGCCTGCTCTCAGAGCCCCTTGGCCACGACAGGGGTTGAACGGACATCTGGAGAGGCGGGGAGACGCACGGAGAGGCAGCAGCGCGAGGCAGTAGGCGCACCCTCAGCCGAGCCAGAGGAGCCAGTGAGTTCGGCCGCAGGAGCCGGTGAGCTCGGTCGGGTAAGGCTTCGTCCAGATCCGCCGAAGGTAGTCCCGACCCAGCCGGCAGGAGGCGCGGTCCGGACGGACAGCCCCGACACGCGGCCCACGGACGACCGACCCACGCGACCTGCGACGCCATGCCGACCGTCTACCTGGGCAACTTCGCACAGATCCCAGCTGTGCTGAAGATCACTGAAATCGTGAGTTGCCCCCACCCCCTCTCCCCTGCTGGATTGGGTGGGATGTATGGACGCAGGGAGGCGGATCGCACCGGCTATCTGCCGCCCTCAGTGAGAGGTGGCGTCGCCACTAATCCACTGCTTCGTTCAAGGCCGCCAAAGCTGACTATCGGTTGCAAGCTCCTCAACCTTCGCGGTGGCTGAAGCATTCGTTTCGACATACCTTTAGTAGCCTTTGTTCGTGTAGTTTCGGTACCTTTCCACGCTAAGTTTAGGCGTGCATGAAATTTTGGGATCTAAGTGGCATTATTAGCCTCTATGGATTTTGATTACTGCGTATGGGATACTCGTATGTATAGCGCTCGTTAAGCAATGGTCTTAACGTGCATGTCTGGGAAAACCAGAGGTACGGGGCTCATTTCCCCGTGGTGCCCGCCCTTCCTGCCAGGTCGAGATGCAGGCGACGCCATATATCCTCAGCAGCTGAGTGCGTCGTAAAGCCCCAATCCTCCCCCCCCCCAAGCAATGGTCTTAGCGTGGTCCAACAGTGGCCCGTCCGTGGCGTGGCGTAGCGTCCAACGGTCTTGCCGTGGCGTGGTCCGCCCCTGGTCCAGTGGTATAACTTTTTTTGAAAATAGGAGAAGGGCGAGGCCTGCCATTAAAAACGAATAAGAAAAAGAGCAAATGGAAAAATTGGAGGTCAGTTTAGTGTGAAAGGTCATGTTGACAGCATACTGAAGACCCTCACACGGTCACCAGTACATGGCTCGATATTCGCTGCTGTGCTCCACCCACCCTATCTCACAAACTACGCAACACATATTATCAGTCCCGAACCGTCGTCATGCCAAATGCCTCATTGAATATGGAATTTGCCCTTGTCAGCACCGCATCCAGGATTCATTTATCGGAATCCAAATAGGCTAAGATTGTCCAAAAATGGCACTAGATGTCCAAGAGTTAAAATTTGCATTGGAAGCTTCCGAACCCCATGGAGTGTTCCCGCTTCCCTACGTTAGTGAGGTGTTGCTGCTTGTCTTCCTATGCTATTTTCACAGGATTTCCTCTGTTCAGTCAGACGGCATCAAAACAGGTGCGTTTCTGAGCCACTACGACTGCCCAAAACGCTAGTCACACCTCGGTCCCTCTGAAGATTCCAATGCTAAGTGATTACACAGGAGACCGAACATTTTCCGGCGGTCTCGCAGGCTGGAGCAGTGGCCGGCTCGCAGGCTGGAGCAGTGGCCGGCTCGCAGGCTGGAGCAGTGGCCGGCTCGCAGGCTGGAGCAGTGGCCGGCTCGCAGGCTGGAGTAGTGGCCGGCTCGCAGGCTGGAGCAGTGGCCGGCTCGCAGGCTGAAGCAGTGGCCGGCTCGCAGGCTGGAGCAGTGGCCGGCTCGCAAGCTGGAGTAGTAGTGGCCGGCTCCCAGGCTGGAGCAGTGGCCGGCGCGCCGACTGGTGAACGGTGCCGCGCGCGGTTGAGTGGTGCCGCCGAGACTTAGCAACCCGGCAGTGGCTCGCCGGTCGCCTCTGGCGCAAAAGCGCGGCCACGAACAGATCTACGATACAGCTGAAATCTGGCGTGGGCTTGCTTGACAGCTTCCTGAATATTTCAGCACATGAACATAAGTAAAGATATGAAACAGTTTTGTACCGCCGCATTGGTCACTCACTGCACGCATACATGGTATCAGCTGTGCCAAGGCTAATTGGCAGTGTAATTGCTGAGCTTGCGCGTCTGTGGAACTGCGGAACTGCGGAGGTGCGCCCTTGGCAGTTACCTGGTGTGCCCGCCCTCCTGCCAGCGTGGGAAGCAGGTGACGTCATATAGTGCCAGCAGCGGAGTGCATCGTGAAGCCCCAATGACGACGACAGGTGTGTGCCACGCGTACGCATACGTATGTAGTGAAACTGTGTACGTATATAACACATCGTATAACGTAACTACTTAGTGTGGTGTAAATCACCATATTGTCTGCACGCCTGCTCACTTTAATGCGCGGTCGGGTGGCTGGTTGGATACCGTTTGCTCGGAGGGGGTCAATTTGACTCCGTAAGATCTCAGAAACTAGGAGAGTTAGAGGCACCAAATTCACAGGGTGCTTTGACCTATATATGAACTCACCTTTGTCAAAATGTGACACTCTTAAGCCATGACTTTCGGTTCAAATAAGGTCAAGCACGATATTGATGTCCAATGTGCCCCCAGAACCTAGATGCCTGTAAGCAAAAAGTCCCTGGCGCTCATTTAATGTCAATGACTATTCAAGTCTTATTTGCTCTATCTGCTCGCGCTCCCTTCAGTCGGACCACGGTCATTCGGACCAGACACGAGCGCTGCGAGACGGTAACTGTCTTAACACGCGAGACGAGCAGGCGGCGCCGACCCCAGCGGACGGCGCCCCAGGCAGTACACCGCCGGTCGGGGCAGCGGCGTACCGAGGTACAGCAGCACTGGCGGCGCGAGCAGGGGTGCACTCAGGCGCACACCAACAACATCACGGTACAATGACCTTGTTTGATTTTTAGCATGTCACAATGTCCAAAATCATACAAGACTGCTAAGACTGCTTTGAGTTGCATTTGAATAAGCGTTAAAGCTTACGCTATGCAGTATGTCATTAAAAACGAAATGTTGACCTGCGTCATTCCAGGTCCGTGCCCTACTCTTATCTTGAATAAATCCATTGGAGATGTATGATTCGGTTCGTGTTACCAATTAATTCAAAATGAGCACTAGAGGCTACCCCATACAGCAATCTCTAGAGCAACAAAGCGGGCTGTTTTGACCTTGGGCTGGCCTTAATACCCGACTCTAGGTTAATTGAATTTGTCCATCCAATTGCTGTGCTGCCTAAAAAGCTATCTCAGAGGCGTATGGCTTCCTCTAACACTTTGTAATTACATCAGATTGAACGATTCCCTCGAAATTGTTCTCGCTAAATCCATTGCCTGGTTTTTACCTGCCAGAAGTCAGCGAATTTAGAAGGTACATCAAGATATTTGATGCCAAGCGATTTGCTATATTATTGTCTATATCTATGCGTAATTTGGCGTGGCTACGCCGCGCCGTTCGGAAACCATCCCGGGAATACCTTGGGGGTTCAAATCGACCCCAACCGGTGCGCATGTTAGTATAAATCCCGGAAGGAAGACCCCTGCCGTCTGCCGAGCGCCGCTTTTCAGCTGTGCAATCGACGAACACGGAGCGGCTGAAACGGAAGACTGCCACGCGCTAAGTATCAGGTCACAGCTGAAAGAATGACGGCGAACTAAGCACATGCTGGACATACTTTATATCATCTGTTGATAAAACTCGAAGCCCGTTGAGGAGCGATTACAAATGGTGCCCATGACGGGCTATGTCTACGTTGAGGAGCGATTACAAATGGCGCCCATGACGGGTTATGTCTCCGTTGAGGAGCGATTACAAATGGTGCCCATGACGGGTTATGTCTCCGTTGAGGAGCGATTACAAATGGCGCCCATGACGGGCTATGTCTCCGTTGAGGAGCGATTACAAATGGCGCCCATGACGGGCTATGTCTCCGTTGAGGAGCGATTACAAATGGTGCCCATGACGGGTTATGTCTCCGTTGAGGAGCGATTACAAATGGCGCCCATGACGGGCCATGTCTCCGTTGAGGAGCGATTACAAATGGTGCCCATGACGGGCTATGTCTCCGTTGAGGAGCGATTACAAATGGTGCCAATGACGGGTTATGTCTCCGTTGAGGAGCGATTACAAATGGCGCCCATGACGGGCCATGTCTCCGTTGAGGAGCGATTACAAATGGCGCCCATGACGGGCTATGTCTCCGTTGAGGAGCGATTACAAATGGCGCCCATGCCGGGCCATGTCTCCGTTGAGGAGCGATTACAAATGGCGCCCATGACGGGTTATGTCTCCGTAATAAAAACCCTTCAAAAACGTGCCCACAAACAGGCAAATCTATTTTCAGAGCGTGAGTTTTGACACTAATTCGTAATGTAGTGCTTAAAAGGGGATGCAACTGATTCGGGCTCTGGCTCATGTGACGCCAGTGACAAAGACGTCTGTGAATCATAAATAGGATATCAACTGGGGTCTGAGCTCTGCGAGACTGATTTGCTTTGAATCATTGTAGACTGATCCTAAGTCATGGCTGAAACAGTGGGTGCTCAAAATATTGAGGTCTCACTCACATTAAGGAATGTTTGAATCTGAGAGCCTCAAGTCCATGCTTTTCTTCAACTGAGGTATCAGCCCTTGAGTCTGACTTTGATGCATGTGCAAAATGAATGAGTTGACTATATTTGAAGGCTCTGAACGTCACAACTACGGAGCCAATTTTGAGTCCGACCAGAATCAGACCATGTCTACTCCTTCGACCATCTGGAGTACAGCCTTGGCTATTTTTAGAAGATGGTTGTGCTAAGCTAAATAAAGTTGAATCAAGTGCACCTCTCGAACCATGTCTCTCACCTCTCCTCACCATGAGGCGGCTCGGGCTTTGCAAGTCATATCCCTGGCTCTTTTTGCGTGCTCATGATGCTCTACATCGTTGTCATCATGAAGCTGTATTGAGTGGCGCCGGGTATGGATCCATTGGGCGTAACTCGAAGAACGTCAGTTCTGGAAGACAGACGTCGAAGAATGTCGGCAGTGATGTTGATACTTGCTCGTAACCAAACGCGTTCGCGCGTATCGTTGTTGTTCGGGCTTTACGACGCATCCAGCTGCTGAGGCTTATGTGGCGTTGCCTGCGTTTCACCCTGGCAGGAAGGGCGGGCCCTGCGGAGAATCGAACCCCGTACCTCTGGTTTCCCAGACTAGTAGTACTAGTTTCCCAGACTGCCTCTGGTTTCCCAGACGGTAGTGAAGTGGTTAGCACAGACGCGTTAGCCATTACACTACCGACACCCGTATCGCACTGGCGCCAGTTGAGGTACGGAATATGTCGCCGACCGGATAAACCTGAGATGGCGACTTCCGCCACTCCGTATGTTTTTTTTAATTGTTTTGCGGCATTCTAGACGTCATTCTAGCAGAATGCCTTGTGGTACGGTGGTGAATGTCACGCCTGGCGATAGGATTGCGAGCGGGACGCTCTCGCTCTGATGTGGTCAAAATCTTCTTGGGAGGGTGAGGTCGTGGTACATGTACATATGCTCTGCCAAAGGTCGCTTACGCTCCCGCCAAAAAACTCGCGTCGTTTACAGCGGGCCGATCCAGTGAGGTGCTCAGGTGACTGTGTACTCGCCGAGCTAGCAAATGGTTGTGATGGTCGCCTGTTGCAATCGATTCTGTCTAATCCGTTGTATTTTCAGGTGTTGCTGTCGATCGTGCTGGCAGTTGCTCGCACTGGCTCACCCGCCGTCGAGTTCGGCTGGCATATGAACCGAATTTACTTCGGTGCCGGCATCTGCGTGGGATACCTGCTCGTTAACATTCTCCTCCTCATTTGCTATGCTTTTGGAGACCTCACCACCCAGCGGTCTAATTTTGTGAGTACTTGCAGCTCATGCGCCAAAAACGGCAAGACAACTGGAAATATGTTTGGCATTCATGCCGATAGCGTCGTTCATGCTTGGCAACGCCTTGAGATGAGATATGAAGAAAAACACCAATGAGCTTACGGACGCTGTCCTAGTATTGCATCAGCTGCGTCGGCTCTCTTCTCTTCCCACAGTGTTCGCTTTGTAACCTCGTATGGTTTGGCGCATCTGAACGGTCAGCGCTGTGTTCTTTGCATCGACTGTAGACTTGAGCCATGGACAAGCGGAGCGCTGTCCCCAACCCGTTTCCCTGACGTTTAGTTGTCATGTACCATCATCAGCATGACTTGTAAGTTGTCTGGCAGCTTTCAGCTGTTAGTGTCTGGCGTAGCTCGGAAAAGGGAATTTTTAATAATCCCAGGTGATTTTTTTCAAGAACATCGCACACATAGCGCCGGTGTAAATAAGCAAGTTTCTCGTGGTCATGTTAGCACAGATTTTAGTCGCGGATCGATGGAGACCATCTCACGGCCACCACACCTGCATCTGTTCGTAGCGTATTGATGGCAGCGGTGAAGTTCAAGTTTGCAAACATTTGCGCCCACTAATTCAACATCCCATGCACAATCCAACTGACAAGCCCTCGCGGTCAAACATCCGTAGCCTTCCATGCTGAACAACGACTAACCCAATGTTGGATGAAAAAATAAATGCACATCCAAATAAGCCCATCGCGGGTTCAAGCTGCATCACAAGTTAATTACCAGACTCCTGTTATGGAGCGCCTGGGTGGAGTTTTGTAGCTCCGCGGGCCGTGCCAGCTATCCTCGAGTTTGGCTCGGTATAGGAGAGTTAGGACCCGTACTGGGGGCCTAAATCATATTGTTTGATGATTAGGGCGCCCAGTACGGGGCCTGAATCATCAGAGTAACAACAAATACAGAAGGCGTTTATTTCGAAGAAGTACATTCGAAATGCTCACTATGAAATGAGTGTTAAGCAAAATGGCCGTGGCAGTCGGTGAGCGGGGCCAAAATGACCGTGGCAGTCGGTGAGCGGGGTCAAAATGACCGTGGCAGTCGGTGAGCGTGGTCAAAATGGCCGTGGCAGTCGGTGAGCGGGGTCAAAATGACCGTGGCAGTCGGTGAGCGGGGTCAAAATGACCGTGGCAGTCGGTGAGCGGGGTCAAAATGACCGTGGCAGTCGGTGAGCGGGGTCAAAATGACCGTGGCAGTCGGTGAGCGGGGTCAAAATGACCGTGGCAGTCGGTGAGCGGGGTCAAAATGACCGTGGCAGTCGGTGAGCGGGGTCAAATTATTCCCTCCTTGCATCACATCTCAGCGGAATTCCCTCCGATAAACTTCGGCATCACAAGTGTTAACCCACGTCCCGTGTGTTCCAGGAGCTGCTGCTTTGCTTCGTGGGATCACTCCTCTTCTCCGCTCTCTCCATCACCGTGTTTGCCGGTTTGGCAGATTCGGACTATCCTCGATATTGCCCGCTCGCACCCGTCTCCGAACATAACACTACCAGAGTGACTGTGGAGGGAATCTTCCTCATCCTGACGGCGGCGTGCCTGCTGGCAGACGCTTTTCTGATCAACCGTCGCATCCGACCCGAATAGGAGCGGGCACTGTTCTTCCGGCTTCGGTCCTATCCGCGTACTATCCGGTGAGTCCACTCGGCACGGATCGTTCGGTCTCGCGCGGGCTCGTGATTTCTGAGAGGCAGCCGGCACTGATCGCAGAGCCTCACGTGGCCTCGTGAATCCCATTCTCCGCAGCCGTTGTCATGTGCCAGCCATGAAGCTGCTGAAGCGAAGCTATCGATGAATGGCAGTGTGTAACCACCCTAGCTGGCCGAGGTGCTCGCGGCCGCAAGTCAAGAAGGTGACCAGCGGTAAAGGCCCGCTTTAGGTGGCACGGTTGGTGGTGTGAAGTGAGCTGGAAAGCGTCTGATTGATAAGCCTTGATGGCGTTCAGATTGCACTGGTTATCTCGTCTCCAACACTGGATAGCCACGCGACTGAATAAATTTACTGGTGTCTACTCGCACCGTAGTCATGACGAGCTTGGTGCTGAGGAACGTCCGTCACGTGCTCACGCCGAGCCACAGCCGTATCCAGTAAATTGCACTGCATCACACGCCAAGAAATCAGCCGAGGTTCACCACCTCCAAAACCCACCAGCATGTGCTGCGGTCGTCACTCACCATGGCCACAATCGGTGGCGCGTCTACTTCCATGCTCAATCTGTGATGATTCGGCCTCACAGATACGGCGTTCTTAGAGCCTCTAAATGTCAAAGACTCTATGCCCAATGATGGCACAGACTTCATGGCGTACAGCGGATGTCTGACGTCATGTTAAGCGTATGGGGAGACCAGTCTTCTTGGTCTGTCGTGCTTCGCACCTGCTAAACAATGGCAAAGAAACGAGTCACCTCACATTCCCCCAGCATTGCAAAGTCCTTGCGTATTCAAGGTGGGCTCCGCGGCAGGTCGGACGATCCCACCACGAAGCATAGTGTACGGCAATGCCAACAGGTAAATGGGAAATGCAAACTACACTATGGAGACCCAACGCACAAATAATGCACAGCGAAAGTTTGGTATTATTTCATTCAATCGTAACGTATTTTTTGGGCCGTTCACCCACATGTGCTGCACCGTACAGTCAATAGCTTCGAACAGTGGGTTGGATTCCAGAATTCGGATGTATGAAAATGTGCATTGGAATCTTCTGTCACATTAAAATTCAGTGGGTATAGGGTTGCCGTGATAATTTCACAGGCGTTAAGTTTATTTCGGGTTGAAAGCATGTCAAGTGAATGTGGAGAATTAGCAGTTAGTAAAGCGGATGTGGAGAATTGGCAGTTAGTAAAGCGGATGTGAGGAATTAGCAGTTAGTAAAGCGGATGTAGAGAGCTAGCAGTTAGTAAAGTGAATGTGGAGAATTAGCAGTTAGTAAAGCGGATGTGGAGAATTAGCAGTTAGTAAAGCGGACACAGGAAACCGTCATTAGCAGCATGGACGCATTTGGAGACTTCAAGGAAAAAAAACCTACAATGTTTGTGAGCGATGGTTACATAAGTGAAGAATTTATCAAATGCCCTCTTGACTTCCATGGTCTCTTTTGCCATTGACGTCATGTTAACGCGGCAATCTTTCTGCAATGTGTCTACTTCAACATGTTTTTTGTGTCAGTCTGGTACACTCTAGTGCTGTCCTGGTGTTGTCTCCTTCAACATGGCTTCTGTGTCAGTCTGGTACACTCTAGTGCTGTCCTAGTGTTGTACCCTTCAACTGACAACTGCACCGGACTGACACAGAAGCCACTTCTGTGTCAGTCCGGTGCACTCTAGTGCTGTCCTGGTGTTGTCCCCTTCAACATGGCTTCTGTGTCAGTCCGGTACACTCTAGTGTTGTCCTGGTATTGCGACCCAACATTCACATCAGATATCCACGGTCAAGTGGGCCAAGATCGATATTGTCGTATCGGCTATTTGACTTTTGTTATACACGTTAGCTTAGTGCAAAAGCTGTTGTCAAGCCACAGCGTTTTGATTTCATTTAACCGAACCTTTGGAGGGTTTTGTTGTTAGACCAGCCCCTTTAAAATGTGGGAGTTATCGATTCAGCTATTGATTTACTATGGTTACTAAGTGTCTTGAGCTTTGTGTGCCAATGTCAGTGGGGTTTCGAGTGTTCCTAGAGTTTGAATGCTGATCTCGGTATTGAGATAATCAAAATTGGAAAGTTCCGTTTAAACCACCGGACCACCATTTTACACTTGAGGGCGCCCTCAGAATCGGTTTTTAGGAGTCACCACGAAACCAGGCTCGTAACGAAGCGGCAGGAGACACCACAGAACCTGGCTGGTGACGAAGCGACAGGAGGCACCACAGAACCAAGCTCGTAACGAAGCGACGGCAGTCACCACAGAACCAGACTTGCAACGATTCGACATGAGTCACCGCAGAGCCAGGCTCGTAACGAAGCGACAGGAGTCGCCGCGGAGCCAGGCTCGTAACGAAGCGACAAGAGTCACCTCGGAACCAGACTCGTAACGAAGCGACAGAGACCGTCTAGCCGCACCAACTGTAAACCCATCATGGTAGCCACTCAGCCAACCGAAGGGCAGAATCGTTGCTTCCATGAAACTTATCTTCCCTTCAGGATGTTTTCGTGCAACTCATAAGTATACACTCCTGGTAATTGGTTGCATTACTTTGAAAAACTTCGGATTCATGTCGTACCGTATCGAACGCCCTTTATTCGCGTGTCGATGTCGCAGCTCTATCCATATATTCTCCGCCAACCAAGTGTAATTTATGACGAATGACGGTGTTGTGTGTCAATGCCCGTCTGCGAATGCCGTTGCAACGCCACGATGGCGCATGAGCCCGAACTTCGCATTAGAAGGGAGTATTGCTCTACCGCTCTGGTTGTCGCATTACCGGTTAATTTCAGGTACTTGTTGATGACTCGGTATTCTGATGTGTTTTGAACGAGGTGGTGACATAAATATGCTAATTGTATAGACTTTTATGCTCGTCATTAATGTTATCACTTGCACAGATTTTCACCTGGTTTCTTCTTCGGCCGTCGTCAGTTGTTGGTCGCAGTACTAATCCTGGGAATGGTATGATGATGTTTGGGTTACAGCAAGCATTACAGCATCGAAAAGCTATGGAAGCTCCGCGCATCGAACACACGATCTTGCGTTTCGTGGACCGGCACTCGAATGATCCATTCGTTTCTGTCCGAGGCTATCAAGGTCGCATCAGGTGAAGACAAGCAAGTTGGCATCGACCGCTTCGTCTCAACATCGCCAATTTAGATCTAGCCTCAGCCGGCAATACTCGTTCATAAAATATTACCAGAAATCATTTGAAATGAATGCGGCAATGTGTCACCTGTTTGGAACACTATCACACGACAACACTCTAGCCAGCATCCAAGCAATGTTTGCCAGCACGTTTCCTTTATTTCTGACTGCAAAGGAAGGCAGCTTTTGATTTAGGTCGCTTTGAATCGCGGCCATATCGTGTCAGAGCGAGTTCTTCCTGTCAGTAATGTTACGGCTATTCGCCGGGGGCCGTCTCGTGTCTACTTCCGCCACGGAGACATAACAACTCATATGGCGGAGCATGTCCTTGGTAGCTCCCTCGGCGGCGTTCAATAGCGATGTCTTGCTGGCCTGCCTTCGCTGGAGCTTTGGGAAATGAGTCCAACGGGTCCATCAGGAAGGTGGAACAAATCTCACGTCTTCTTTCGTGGAAGAGCCTTGTCCGATCAGCTCCGATATGTTTTTTACACGCACCGTGCAAACCATGAATGAGGTGCCGTGTTAAATTATTGTTGCAGGG